>NC_143030.1:20764592-20797092 GCF_057628025.1 Oncorhynchus mykiss
ATAAAACTTAAAAAATGTGAACTCTGATTGTCAACTTCACTCCCGAAAAGATGGGGCTACATTTTAGTCCATCTTTGCTCCAGAGTGGTGCAGCGGACTAAGGCACTGCATCTCAGTGCTAGAGGCGTCACCACAGACCCTGGTTCAATTCCAGGCTGTATCACAATCGGCCGTGATTGGGCGTCCCAAAGGGAGGAACACAATTGGCCCAGGCCGTCATTGTAAATAAGAATTTGTTCTTAACTGACTTGCCTCCTTAAATAAAGGTAGAATACAAATAAAACAATATATAGACCTGTGGCGTCCTCTAGTGGGGATAAAACAGTGGTTACCAAAATGGACCAGCAGAGAAAGCGAAAGGAGAAAAAATTACATTAAAAAAATCATAGAGATAGATAGAGGACTCATCACGTATAATATACGTCTTGCAATTGAGGGCTTTCACCATTTTAAAGTAGTCAACTTGGATGGGATTTCTATGCTGGGAGCATTGTTGCTTTATGCCCTCCCAGATAACGTAGATTTTCACTTATGAGTTTGGAGCAACCAGCCAATGAGGAAGAAGCAAATTGATTACTTTAAAATGGAGATAGCCTCAATGACGCTGGCTATGCTGTCACAGACATTATAATGGCACATATACAAAGATCAGCCCTCTATCTTTCTCTATGGAAAACAATTCAAACGCCTTTCCTGGAAATTCTACGGAACCGCCACAACTTCACCACATGACATATCAGAAAGAAAATGCGACACTCCTTCCCCGAACACTAGAAGGCCCAGATTTCATTCAATGGCCACGGGTACATAACCATTGATTAATATAATAGCACAGACGCGACATTTTTGACCCTGACACTACTGATGAACATACAACTTTGTGCGACTTGAAGGTTTTTATTACGTTTTAGAAGAGAACCCTCAATCAAGCAGCACATCAAATGAAGGCATTCCCGTCACATCTCAACTCCTACTAGGTTCCCGTAAACCCATTCGACCTCATCAGGAGCAAACCCTTTCGATATGACTAATTGTGAAAAGATAAATACAGTGGGCAGAAGTAAAGCATGCAAATGCGTTTGCTACTTTCCCTATTGATGCGTCTGGCTGAAGGCTACCAATAGGAAACTTCTCATATACCTTGTTACATTGTAGCAGCGTGTGTAATAGAGGGTTGCAACAACGTAGCCTAATTACCTGTTTGTGCATGCAGATTTCTCATGGGAGGTGCCGTTGCTGCTCTCATTGTTAAAATACTGTAACATAAAAAAAACGGCTACGTAGCTTCTTTGCCCCAAATGTCGTTAGTTCAGCCACGCAGCCCTCCGAAAACGTTCATAAAATTAAGTAATAGGTGAATAATGTTCCAAAAATCCATAATGCATTTGAAAATATCGGTTTGGCGAAACTACACGCAGATACATAATGAAATCCTTGCTTGGGAGAGATTAGAGCGTTTAGAGAATCACCCACTGGCCTGGCATTACGATCAGACTCTTCTTGTTACATATTCGAAAACCCGACCAGTAATTATATATCTTGCACAGTCATATCGTCCTCCAAAATGAGTGTACAGCCCTCCCAGAACTAAGAACTGAACATCCCTTTTCAAAATCGCCAATCCACATACGTCGTAGCTGCGTGCACTGCGCACAGGTTTGCCACAAGCATGTTCAATCCAAATACGCGTTCTTTATTTTTAGGAGGACACCAGGATCCCAGCGATGGCTATTAGGAAATTGCGCAGTTCTTAATCCATTGAAACGCAGCCCCCCCCCCCCCTCTCTCCTCTGATGTAAATGCTCTTCTCTTCCTCCTCCCTCTTTCTTACCCTCTCTCTTTCATGCAGGTTCATTTTCGGGGAACCAGTCTTGGACATAAACTTCCCCGCCTCAGTACTCACTGGCAAACACACTCTGTGTGACTTGCCGAAATTCCATTAGACCCTCATTTTTCCGTTGAGTATTTTCTCAGTCATCTCTTCTATAGTTTAAACTGGACATATTTAATGTAAGTCCATGAGAGACACTCGAAGATATAAAATGATATTTTATATAGTGATGTTTTTACAATACTGTTTCCTTTGGATAATAGGCCATTTCACCACGGTGGACAACGCCATTAGTTTACTATATACACTGTCAAGGGTTAGCGCATTGAATTTTTCCAATACATTTATCTAGGAATGTTAGTGGGTGTCGTTTTACAGCGTTTAATGGAATAAGCAGATGGGAAATGTTTGCTACAAACAGCGAATGCCTCCTAGAAATACCAGAGATGTGAAATGACTAGACTAGTTGAAGGTGCTTTTTTAAAAATGTATTGTTTCCTATTGACCCTCCGTGATCCAAACACAAACCCTCTTCAGAAAGTGTAATGCATTATTTAGGCCCTATACATTATTAGTGTTTCCATCACAATTGAAGATAATTTCCTTATCTTTCAACTAGCATATTGTTTCAACCTAAGGCAACGCTTTCCAACACAACACTGCCTCAGAAGAACTTAGAAGAAGCCTATTTGAATTTGAATGGCATGTTGCTATGAGCACCCCAACAACTAGTAATACACACACACAAACACACACACACCGCCATCACAACACACACCAGACCTGGGCCGGCCAACATAAAGAGACCCTTAACGGTCTGAGGAAGTCTACGTCTCTTTCAGGAGACATTTCCGCCTGAATACGGCCTTGAACTGAAGGGAGGCTCTCATTCCCTCAATCAACCTTCACTCCTTCACTCACTCCTTGCCTCCCTCACTCCTTCCCCTCCATCACAACTGTTTCTTCTGTTT
This sequence comes from Oncorhynchus mykiss, assembly GCF_057628025.1. Taxonomy (NCBI): domain Eukaryota; kingdom Metazoa; phylum Chordata; class Actinopteri; order Salmoniformes; family Salmonidae; genus Oncorhynchus; species Oncorhynchus mykiss. The sequence continues at coordinate 20,767,395 of NC_143030.1, forward strand.
CACTCTTTCTCCCCAGTCCCTCTCTTGTTTTTCGCCTCCTTTGAATAACTTTGGGTTGACGCCTTTACAGTGTGTGTGTTTGTTCATTTGTTTGCGCCTCCCTTCACTTTGGTAAAATGTGTATTAGCATACAAATGTCCTTTATCTTACCCTGATTAAGCACATTGTGTGTCACAGGAGGTTGGTGGCACCTTAATCGGGGAGGACGGGCTCGTGGTAATTACTGGAGCAGAATAAGTGGATTCGTATCAAATACAGAATGTTTTTGATGCCATTCCATTCGCTCTGTTCCAGCCCTTATTATGAGCCATCCTCCCCTCAGCCGCCTCCACTGGTGTGTGTGTGTGTGCGTGCGTGTAGGAGTGGCTTGCCATCCTGCCATAAAATGTGACACTCAGACATTTGAGCTCTCTGCCAATCCTACAAACACACACAGATAAATGTCATTACACATGGAAGACACTATCACACTCAGACATTCACCACATCCAGATATTACTAAGGAATATAAAGGGAAGGCTCTACAGTGGATGAAAGTCTGTGTGTGTGTGTGTCTCTGTGTGTGTGTGTGTGTGTGTGTGTGTGTGTGTGGCTTACAGTACAGCAATTCCTCATAGAGTTCGTGGAAACATCATTATCAGCATCATCAGTATTATTATCCAGTTCTCCTACCCATTCCCCAGACTACCTCAAATCAGTATTATTATCCAGTTCTCCTACCCAATACCCAAACTACCTCAAATCAGTATTATTATCCAGTTCTCCTACCCATTCCCCAAACTACCTCAAATCAGTATTATTATCCAGTTCTCCTACCCATTCCCCAAACTACCTCAAATCAGTATTATTATCCAGTTCTCCTACCCATTCCCCAAACTACCTCAAATCAGTATTATTATCCAGTTCTCCTACCCATTCCCCAGAATACCTCAAATCAGTATTATTATCCAGTTCTCCTACCCATTCCCCAAACTACCTCAAATCAGTATTATTATTATCCAGTTCTCCTACCCATTCCCCAGACTACCTCAAATCAGTATTATTATTATCCAGTTCTCCTACCCATTCCCCAGACTACCTCAAATCAGTATTATTATCCAGTTCTCCTACCCATTCCCCAAACTACCTCAAATCAGTATTATTATCCAGTTCTCCTACCCATTCCCCAAACTACCTCAAATCAGTATTATTATCCAAATCTCCTACCCATTCCCCAGAATACCTCAAATCAGTATTATTATCCAGTTCTCCTACCCATTCCCCAGAATACCTCAAATCAGTATTATTATCCAGTTCTCCTGCCCATTCCCCAGACTACCTCAAATCAGTATTATTATCCAGTTCTCCTACCCATTCCCCAAACTACCTCAAATCAGTATTATTATCCAGTTCTCCTACCCATTCCCCAAACTACCTCAAATCAGTATTATTATCCAGTTCTCCTACCCATTCCCCAAACTACCTCAAATCAGTATTATTATCCAGTTCTCCTACCCATTCCCCAGACTACCTCAAATCAGTATTATTATCCAGTTCTCCTACCCATTCCCCAGACTACCTCAAATCAGTATTATTATCATCCAGTTCTCCTACCCATTCCCCAAACTACCTCAAATCAGTATTATTATCATCCAGTTCTCCTACCCATTCCCCAAACTACCTCAAATCAGTATTATTATCCAGTTCTCCTGCCCATTCCCCAGACTACCTCAAATCAGTATTATTATCCAGTTCTCCTACCCATTCCCCAGACTACCTCAAATCAGTATTATTATCCAGTTCTCCTACCCATTCCCCAAACTACCTCAAATCAGTATTATTATCCAGTTCTCCTACCCATTCCCCAGAATACCTCAAATCAGTATTATTATCCAGTTCTCCTACCCATTCCCCAAACTACCTCAAATCAGTATTATTATCCAGTTCTCCTACCCATTCCCCAGAATACCTCAAATCAGTATTATTATCCAGTTCTCCTACCCATTCCCCAGACTACCTCAAATCAGTATTATTATCCAGTTCTCCTACCCATTCCCCAGACTACCTCAAATCAGTATTATTATCATCCAGTTCTCCTACCCATTCCCCAGACTACCTCAAATCAGTATTATTATCCAGTTCTCCTACCCATTCCCCAAACTACCTCAAATCAGTATTATTATCATCCAGTTCTCCTACCCATTCCCCAGACTACCTCAAATCAGTATTATTATCCAGTTCTCCTACCCATTCCCCAAACTACCTCAAATCAGTATTATTATCCAGTTCTCCTACCCATTCCCCAAACTACCTCAAATCAGTATTATTATCCAGTTCTCCTACCCATTCCCCAAACTACCTCAAATCAGTATTATTATCCAGTTCTCCTACCCATTCCCCAAACTACCTCAAATCAGTATTATTATCCAGTTCTCCTACCCATTCCCCTCCTACCCAGATATACAATTATGCAACAAAAGTGAAGAAAATAATTAGAAAACAATTAGGAAAACAAATAATTACAAGAATAAGTCAGTAAATGTCTGGTATGTTTGGTTGGTTTGAGAATGATGAGTCTCATGTCTACACAATATTATTTCCAACAAGCGGCTCCCATATTCTTTCACAGTTTTTGTATTTTTTTTCCCCCCCGCAGTTTTATTTTAAGGATATCTTTTCCATTAAACACGTTTCTTTCACGCTACAAGTCCACTCTTCCTTCGTAGGAACATCTTTAACACACTTGTTTGCCGCAGACGAGTATATTTAATAGGTAGGCATTTTGAAACCAAGGATTACTCCAGGTATGGGTTCTTTGCAAGGGAACATTTACATACATTGCTTACAAAGTCAAAAACATAATTCAAGAATGTAATTATTATAGGACAAGACCTAGTGTATGTTTGTGTGTGTCTGAATAATTACGAGGAAGAGAGTGTTTATTTAGTACAGTGTGTTCAAGTTTAAAGTTGTATTCTCCATATGTGAGGGATACTTGCAGGTTCCTTCTTCACAATGCAACAACAATAAGAAATAATACAAGATAAGCATATGAACATAAAATGGCTCAGTAGAATAGAGTAAACATTTTAGCATCAGTATAATACAGGAAGGCACAATTTATAGTCCAATATTTACAAATATTTTGGGGAAGGGGGGATTGGGGGGCAAGTGTTTACATTGTGCACTATTTAGCAATCATAATACGAGTCTGGTTGCAGCAGTTGTGATGTGTGTGTAGAATGAATGTATATGTATATGTGTGTGTGTGTGTGTGTGGGTGAGTGCATGGGTACTAAGGTGTGGAGAATCAGAGCAGGACAGTCCAGTTCAAGTGTTCAGCAATCTGATGGCTTGTGGGTAGATACAAACTGCCTATGTGTGACTGGGTGTGTGTCTGCCTCTGTTGTGTTGTTGAGAGGTCACAGTGGACAGTGGAGTGATGTTGTGTTGATGCTGTTGTTATATTAGGAAGTGAATCATGAGAAGTTGAAATTGGAGAGAGGAGAGGAGAGTGTCAGTCCTTCATATAAAACATGGTCAGTCAAACACCAAAGAGCCAACTGCAGTTATACATTATATTCTAATTATTACAATAATCTGCAGTCATTTCAGCAAAAAAATTTCTTGAAGGGATTAGAATATTTTCTAAATGATAAAACCCCGAGATAAAAAGAAAACAACGTTCTACGGAGAATTCAAAAGGCACCTTGTGGAGTATGTTTGTGTTTTACCTAGGAAAGAGTATAGTGTTCATTAGTAAAGTGTGATTCAGAGATGTTAAAGGTTGTGTGTACTTTGTGTTTGTGTGTGTATGAGTGTGTGTGTGTGATCGCGTTGTGCTGGCATGCAGAGGATAGATGAAGCCAGTGATGTAATGTCTATGTCTCATGTGTGTGTGTGTAGCCCCCTAGCTGTCCAGACTCATGAGCAGAACGGTTCCTCTCTTGATCCAGTGGTCAAAAGGCACATCTCCAGACTTGAGGTCCACCCCCATCACAAAGGAGGGTCTGCCCCCCCCCGAACACAGTGGGAAGTAGTAGCACAGACGCACATGGGAGACAGACAGGACACAGCAACCTGGTCTCAGAGCATTTCCTATTATTATGTACTTGTTATTTAGTATGTATATGATACATTTGGTATGGTTACATGAGACAGATGGTTACTTAAGCCAAAAACAAAAGGTTGGGGGTGGTTGCAACTTTTCAACTACTTACTACTTTTTAGCATGTTAGCTAACCCTTCCCCTAACCCTAACCTTAACCTAAGTTCTAAACTTAATCCTAAACTATGTTAGCGAGCTAGCTAACATTGTTTACATATCATTCGAATTCGTAGACCAGGTTGCCACAGACATTACATCACTGTCACTTGGCAGACATACAGAGAGAGAGGGAAGGGAGAGAGAGAGAGAGAAAGAGAGAGAGAGAGAGAGAGAGAGAGAAAGAGGGGGAAGGGAGAGAGAGAAAGCGAGAGGGAGAGAGAGAGAAAAAGATTGCCTTACTCTTGACTATATGCGGTTTGAAGTTGATGATGTTGAGGATTGGGACAGACCAGCTGCACAAGCTCAGCCTCCACCAGACAAGTCTTATCCCAGCCAGCCCCCTCCAGATACAGCCCCTGGATAAACACCCCCTGTCCCGGGGAGGGGATGGAGGGAAGAGGGTTGAGAAGAGGAATGAAAATGAGTTACATAAAAGGTCCATTAGACTGGACTAGCGTCTTGAGTTTTCTGACCATGCGACCTGACCAGGAAGAATATACCCTAGCCAAGACACATTGCGGGGAATAGTTGTGGACGAAGGGACACTGATTTATAGTAAAACGTTGGTGTCTCACCTTGGGTGGAAAGATGAGGTTGTTCACTGTAGCAACGATGAACTCCAAGGATAGAGTGTCCACTGACACCTGTGTGTAACAGACATTTTAGTCAGATTTTCAGTTAGTCTCCCATTGACCTCAATGCATGACTGAGTGAACTTTTGACTTAAAGGAAGTTAAGACTTGCCCCACAGTATCTTACTGCCGGCCACACCAGACACTCAAGTAATTTGTATTATCCCAACAGTGGTACTGTATATCCTTGGAAAAATATCAATATGGGCATAATTGTAAAACAAACATGACCCATTCCTGAGTATGGAGCAGTGGTCTTTGAGTGTGTGAGGTGCAGAGTGGTGCTTGTAGTTGAGGTTAGTTTGTGAACAATTTGAAAGTTTGCTCAGTGGTTCGTTGGCGAGCATGTTGAGAGCAGAGTAAGTGCTGTGTGTGTGTGTGTACACGTTGTGCGGAAGCCAGTGAGGAGGGTAAAGCCAGAGAGCCAGAAGAGGTGGGTGGGCTGTCTCTGCCCACGATGCCAGCGGCTTCAGAGACTGGTAGGCCTGAGGAGGAGGGAGGAGACACAGTTCAGACAGACACAGACAGGCAGACAGAGACACACACATGCAACGCATTAGCAGAAGGGTAAGAAACCCATTTGGATAGCTCATTGGGGTTCTGTCTGCCTCATCATTTGTTGTTTTCAAGACAGAGAGGAAAGCACTGTCATGTGACAAGTGAGGTGGTAACCAGGAACAAGGAAGAAATTGTTAACAGTCTTTGCTCGTCTTTGCTAGGTAGGTGGGATATCTCTACATCTTTACCCTGAGATGAACAACTCCCACTGCTCCACCATACACACTGTGGTAGCATAGCCACTGGATCTAACGTTCAAGACAATACAAGACACAAGAGTACACCCATGAAGAGATTCTAAAGTACAGTTCACAAAAATATGTCAAAAGAGCTTCAAGTACCAAAATCCTCCAATAACTGTACAAGGTAATTTACCACATATGTTCATCATATCTGTATACTACTGTTAAAAGAGAGAAAATACTAAGGGAGATCATAAATGTTATCTAAAGTAGCAGGAAACAATTCCAAACACTTTTTTTAACAGCCTTGACAAAACTATTGATATGCAGACTATGCCATGAAACCTTAACCAAGATGGCCCCCGTGAGGTGGGAGAATGTAGTAGAGGTGAAGTAATAGACGCCATTCACAGGTGCAGTGAAGATGGAAGATACCTTTGAACCAAGCCTTTAAGACATCATACTGCGTTCATATTTTTTCCTGTCACGAACTCAGATACCTGCTGCGCCTCGACCAGCTGCTTCGGCCTGTTGTTTCCAAACTTTTACTTTGTTTTTATTTGTATTTTGTGTCAACACCTGATACCAACTCACCAGCTAGATTGCAATGGAGCCCGCATCGCGTGGAATATCTAACGAATATTTCCAGCGCTGTAGAAGCTGTGTTTATTACACTATTGTCCGGGGCAATATTGACAATCCCGGAAATCCAAAGACAAAAAGCACAGGTCATTAGTCATGCAAAAGAAAGATGCTCACATTTTCTAGACCCCATAACAACACTCTGTCAACAGTGCTGAAGTTACAAGCTTAATTGATACGTGTGCGCATTCTCATGTCATGACACCGCCATCTGCTGTTTCCAGTTTGAGAGTAGGAAAGTTAGCCTGAAATCCAGACTTGTATTGTGTTTACATTCCACTCCTTGTATTACATGTCATATGCCAAACACGACAAGGAATGGCAAAGATTGGAACGTTAGACCAAACAGACTGGTACCCAGGCTCAGTGTTGTAAATGACTTTAGTACTACTAAATAAGTTCTTGGAATCTGTACTTAACTATTCATATTTTTGACAACTTTTACTCCACTACGTTCCTTAAGATAATAATGTACTTTACTACATACAATTTCCCTGACACCCAAAAGTCCTTGACTTGTTCCATTTTGAATGCTTAACAGGACAGGAAAATGGTCTAATTCACACACTTATCAAGACGACATCCCTGGTCATCCCTACTGCTTCTGACCTGGTGGATACACTAAACACATGCTTTGTTTGTAAAGTATGTCTGAGTGTTGGAGTGTGCCCCTGGCTATCCGTAAATAAAAACTAAAAACCATTTCTGCCATCTGGTTTGCATAATATAAGTCATGTGAAATGATTTATACTTTTACTTTTGATACTTAAGTATATTTTAACAATTACATTTACTTTTGATACTTAACTATATCTAAAACCAAATACTTTTAGACTTTTACTCAAGTAGTATTTTTCTGGGTGACTTTCAATTTTACTTGAGTCATTTTTATGAAGGTATCTTTACTTTTACTCAAGTATGACAATTGGGCACTTTTCCCACCACTGCCCAGGCTATATGACACCCTTAGGTAAGACATTTCACGAGACGTAATGAGGTAACATTCAAAGAAAAACTGTGACCCATGAGTGACCTTTAAACACTATTTTAACTTGAATTGTCTACTCATTAAAATAAATTCAACGTTGCATCAACAAGTCATCAAGAGTTTCTCAAGACTGGGGAAAAGTATGGAGGAGAAATGTGGCATTGTGCCATGTACTTCACATAGGAAAGATCAGGAAGCCACTGAAGGACCGGCCATGCACATAGTAACAGTCGACCTAGGTGAAAATGAGGCGTTGCTTTTTAAACAAGTGGATTCAGGGATCAAGTGTAGCTGTAGCTGGGCCGGGCTTAAGTTGGATGCCACTGTAGAGGTGAAAGGAACATCACACACTTTCCCTCTTTTGCTGGCACATTGTAGAACAGATGTCCACAGGCAGAAAGTGTTCAATGTAGTAATGTGCAGTGTAGCCCACAAATATTGGTTTTGTTGTGTTGAACTAGATAGTAACACGTGTTTGAGAGTGAGTGAGTGGAGATTATATATTTCTTTACTCAGTGAACGTTATTTCTGCACACATGTAGCCTTGTGCACTTGATCGATGTCTGCTGTAGTGGCCACTATAATTGAGCAAAAATAGAATGCCTGTTTGTTTCATTCTATTTCTACTTTAAGATGTTTTTTTCCCAAGTGCAATATTTAGATGTGTGTGGTTACAAGCGTTCTATTATAAAGGCTGTCATGGCTAACTGAAATATTAGTGTATTGTTTTTTCTCTAAAGTGTCATTTGCAGTAAAGTCTAGGCAACAAATAACATTGGATTGCTTTCTTTACATGTTGTAGCTGTGAGTTAGGTTCACATTAACCACTTTTTATTTTACACACAGAGACGGATCATGTAGATCATATTTTTTGTTGTTTAATTAAAACCTGCATTTCCCCCTAGCAGGGATATTTTGCACGTTTCAGTACAACAAAAAAGTACCTCGTTTTTTGGGCCCTCACCAGTTTGGATCCCTGCAATTAATTGGGTTGAGGTCGGGTGATTGTGGATGCTACATCATCTGATGCAGCAATCGCCTTCTTGGTCAAATAGCCATTACACAGCCTGGAGGTGTTTTGAGTCATTGTCCTGTTGAAAAACAAATGATAGTCCCACTAAGCCCAAACCAGATGGGATGGTGTATCGCTGCAGAATGCCACTATAGACATCGATCAAGTGCACAAGGCTACATGTGTGCAAAAATAACGTTCGGTCTGAGCCGCCAAAGATTCCCACCATTAGGTCTGACAAATTGAAAACCCTAGTCATTGGCGACTCCATTACCCGCAGTATTAGACTTAAAAAGAATCACCCAGTGATCATACATTGTTTACCAGTGTAACGATGTATGCTGAGAGTCAGGAAGCAAGTTCAGGGAGTGAAAACATTCAATAAATACATGAAACAAACAGGACATCGACATGGAACAGGAACAATGACGACTGGGGAAGAAACCAAAGAGAGTGACATATATAGGGCAGGTAATCAAGGAGGTGATGGAGTCCAGGTGAGTGTCATTACTGTCACCAGCGCATAATGCTGGTGACAGGTGTGCGCCATAAGCGATCAGCCTGGAGACCTAGAGGCCGGAGAGCAAGCATACATGACACCCAGGGGGAAGGGCTACCGTCGTAAACGTCGGTCTGAAGATGGTGCTGGCTGAGGCTAAAACGTCGGTCTGAAGATGGTGCTGGCTGAGGCTAAAACGTCGGTCTGAAGATGGTGCTGGCTGAGGCTAAAACGTTGGTCTGAAGATGGTGCTGGCTGAGGCTAAAACGTCGGTCTGAAGATGGTGCTGGCTGAGGCTAAAACGTCGGTCTGAAGATGGTGCTGGCTGAGGCTAACATTGGCGAGTGTAGATGGTATAGGAATATTTTTTATCCACATTGTCACCAACAATGTGAAGATGAAACAGTCAGGGATTACCAAGCCCAACATATCTTCAGCGTTTTGGCTTTGAGTATTTATCTCTGGCCCCCTTCCAGTTAGGGGGAGTGATGAGCTCTACAGCAGAGTCTAGAGCACAACTTAATCACTGGTTGAAAACTGTTTTCTGCCCCTCCCAAAAGATAGAATTTGTAGATAAATGGCCCTCGTTCTGGGACGCCCACAAACAGGACAAAGCCTGGCCTGCTGAGAAGTGACAGACTCCATCCAACTGGAGGGGTGCTCTCATATCCTCTAGCTCCACAATGAGATAGGGTGCAGGCCAAGCACCAGGCTGTTAGCCAGCCTGCCAGCTTAGTGGAGTCTGCCACTAGCACAGTCAGTGTAGTCAGCCCAGCTTTCCCCATTGAGACTGTCTGTGTCTCGAACTAGGTCAGGCAAAACTAAACATGTCGGTGTTCACCTTAGCAATCCCACTGGAATAAAGACCTCCTCCATTCCTGTCATTATTGAACGAGATCGTGATAATATCACACATGTCAAAATAGGACTACTTCATGTTAGATCCCTCACTTCTAAGGCAGTCATCGTAAATTAACTAATCACTGATCATAAACTTGATGTGATTGGCCTGACTGAAACATGGCTCAAGCCTGATAAGTTTAGTGTGTTCTCCCCTCCTGGTTACATTAGTGACCATATCCCCACACATTTTTTTTCAACCTTTATTTAAGTAGTCTGTTAGGAACAAATTGTGCGCTGCCGTATGTGACTCCCGATCACAGCCAGTTGTGATACTGCCTGGGATCGAACAAGGGTCTGTAGGGAGGCCTCTAGCACTGCGATGCAATGCCTTAGACCGCTGCGCCACTCGGGAGCCCGGCGATGGGGTGCTGGCCGAACACCTCCGGGTGCTCCGTAGCTGGAAGGTGGGTCCGTCCTGGGGGATGTTGTAGCAGGTGGGGAGAGAGGAGAGACTAGAGAGAGAACCATACCGTTAACACTACATAACAATAACCCCTAACCCTGTAAGAGGACTGGGGCCTGTCCTGGGGGATGTAGTAGGTGGGAGAGTCTACAGAGGAGAGAGGAGAAGACTGTAAACTAGGAAACACTTGTGTAGGTCTGGGTGTTGGAGAATTATTATTCCACTCTTGGAGGGCAGTGGCTGTAATAATACTTGTGGCCACTGGGTAGTGCTCACGGTCTATGGTCTTTCAGAACTTCAGGAGGTTGTACATGGAAGATGAGCTTCCCCTCTCGACCAGGTCTCCCTTGGGAAAATCTAATTTTATTTGTCACATGATTGGTAAACAACGAGTGTAGGCTAACAGTAAAATGCTTACTTACCGACCCTTCCCAACAATGCAGAGAGAAAAAAATGAGAAATAATATAAATAAATAGGAATAAATCCACAATGAGTAACGACTATATACACGGGGTACCAGTATCGAGTCGATATGCAGGAGGACGAGGTAATTGAGGTACGTATGTACATAAAGGTTGGGATAAACTAGGAAACAGGATAGATAATAAACAGTAACATAAGTGATGAGTCAAAAGTTCCAGCCCAGCTTAAGGAACTTCCTCCTCTTCAGGAGGATGCTGTGGAAGAAACAGAAAGCAAAGAGCAGCTTCCTGTAGAGCACAGGGTGGGCACAGCCTATGAACTGACTCTGTCACCATATTGGACTTCCCTCCCAGAGGAGGGAGGGAGGGAGGGAGGGAGGGAGGGAGGGAGGGAGGGAGGGAGGGAGGGAGGGAGGGAGGGAGGGAGGGAGGGAGGGAGGGAGGGAAAGGCTCAAAAACCTAGGGTGACGGACCTAATGAATAACTTCAGGACCTAAGAATGACACATCTCAAAATGGACCACCACATTACACAGGTATCTTGCTGGCTCTCGCTGGTAGCCATCTTGTGCCAGTTTCCTCAGCTGTCATTGACGATGAATGTGTCAGCGTGGGAGTGAGACAGAGTGAAACAGAAAGCATGAGGGGGATCAAACGGTCTCCTCAGAGTGCCACTCACAGTCTCCATGTCACACACACACACACACACACACACACACACACACACACACACACACACACACACACACACACACACACACACACACACACACACACACACACACACACACACACACACACACACACACACACAAAGGAGGTGACGCAGAAGGAGACGCGATCCTGATGCAGAGAGTGCACTATCAACATCCCCTGGAGCTCATTAAAAGCATTCTCCCACTCACCTGGAGACAGAGAGGGGGAGGGGTCAGGGAGGGAGAATGGGAGGAAGAGGGAAGGGAATGAGGAGAGTAGAGTAGAGTATGGAACATGGAGAGACAAAGAGATTAAGGAGGAAGATAAGAGGAATGGGGAGAGAAAAAGGAGTCGGAGATGTGGGAAGAAGTAGGGAGGGAGAAAGAGGGAGGGGGAGAGAGAAAGGAGTCGGAGAAGTGGGAAGGGGTGGGGAATGACAGGGAGGGGGGAGAGAAGAAGGAGTCGGAGAGGTGGGAAGAGGTGGGGAGAGAGAAAGACAGGGAGGGGGGAGAGAAGAAGGATGGAAGGTGAAGACATCAGCGGGGGTGAAAGAGCGGGAAAGACAGAGAGTTGGTCAGATGTTTTCATCAAGATGAAATAACAGTAACACCAGTGAAACTAAACTTTCCAACCAAAACAACAATGAATCATAATGGCATAAATGGGTTTAAGATAAACAATAGATTTGAACAGCTGAGAGGGAAAATGAAGGCAGCCAATTCCAGCGGGTTATAATTTTAATATTGAGCTGAACTTTGTGTGATCTAATTAACGTAATGAAATAAAGGCAAGCAGTGGCAATGACAGAGGCAAACACTGCTACGTGCTAGGCATGACTAGTGCCTCAGCAAGAGAGAGAGAGTGTGTGGGTCTTTGCGTGTCAAAAAACATACAAATAGTACACTATTTGACACGTCAATTAAGCTTGTTGACCAATCAGGACCTGAATATGACTGAACAATTAATATGACTAATCATTTAACTCGTTCATAAAATTGTTTTAACGTAGTTATTACACATTGATTACACTATCACCAGTAGTGCCTATCCTCCCGCAAACTTTCAACCATACACACGCACAGTTTCAAGAGGTTGAAGTTTTGCATCGCAAAAGCCCAAAAAAAAGGTCAATATAATAACAAGATGCAATCATTTGAGAAGAGTGAAGATCCATTTTTTTTTTAGCATATTTGGATTCTAAAATAGTTACAAATAGGCATCTATTTCCTATTTCATTTCCATCACTGCAGAATAAATTCCTCATTTTTTCATAACTATTGCATATTACCTTCCTCACCTTCTCTGGCCATGTTGGGTTCATATTCCTAAAGTGGGTTAAGGGTTAAGGTGAGGGGAAGCGGTAGCTAACATGCCAAGTAGCTCAAAAGTAGTAAGTAGTTGAAAAGTCGCTTTAGCTAAAATGCTAAAGTTGTCTGTGATGTGGTTTGAACTCATAACCTTTGGGTTGCTAGACGTTTGCGTTATACACCCACCCATCCATCCAACCACCCTAAACATACGAAACATACCATATGATACTAAATGGAGTATGTCGGATTTACGTACAGAATAATAGGAAATACTCTGGGACGTTGGGATGCTCTACCAGCACGTTTCTGAAGGCGGCTTCACCTGGGAAGGTATTGATAACTGTATATGATTGCTTCTTTTTATTTTTAATGCAAGTATTGCAAATCACTCTGAATAAAATAAATGAAATAACCAGCTAAATGACTAGAACATGACATTAAAGGTCATGTGAAAATTGTAGCTAGGGCATTGACAGACAGTTAGGCAGTGGGAATGGGTCAGTATAGTAGTGCAGTATTACTATTAGTCTAGTAGGAACCTAAGGATCTTGTACACCACCTCTCAGTTTTCCTCTTGCCAGAGGCGATGTTGACTCTGGACGCTCCTTCTTCACCCAGATCCCTAGGAGCTGGGCCCCTAGGCCCTGACACACACACACACACACACACACACACACACACACACACACACACACACACACACACACACACACACACACACACACACACACACACACACACACACACACACACACACACACACATCATACAGTTAGAAACACAGAAACACCAGATACACAAGGTTAGAAACACACACATACACACAAAATACACACACGGATAGGGACAGGCGAAAACACACATGCACATACACACGCAATACTGTATGTATGCACGCACGCGTTAGGAACTTGCATACACACCGTTATGAGCATCCACTCATGCACCACTTACATAGACACATTATTCCAGACATTAACACCTGTATGTACAGATGACATACACACACACACACACACACACACACACACACACACACACACGTACCGACCTGTGTCTTGACAGCACAGTTGACGATGGTGGTATTGGTGGAGATCTCTGGGGTATAGTGAGAGTGGACAGCTTGGTATTTGTTTTTTTATTAGGATCCTCATTAGCTGTTGCGAAAGCACCAGCTACTCTCCTGGGGTCCACACAAAACATGAAACATGACATAATAAAGAACATTAATAGACAAGAGCAGCTCAAGGACATTGAAGTGACTTGTGACTTGTTGAGGATGGGGGTGAAATGAAGGGTCTAGTTCCCCCTGGACGTTCTGCAGCAGAACCGGGAACCAAACTAAACAGCATTCTCCAAGATACGAAGTAAGTCTAGCATCTGAAGGTCTATCACTTTCAGACCCTGAGAGAGGGGGAGAGAGATAAAGTGAGAGAGAGAGAGAAACATTGAGATATACAGTACCAGTCAAAAGTTTGGACACACCTACTCATTCAAGGGTTTTTCTTTATTTTTACTATTTTCAAACATCGTAGAATAATAGTGAAGACATGAAAACTATGAAATAACACATATGGAATCATGTAGTAACCAAAAAAGTGTGAAACAAATCAGAATATATTAAATATTTGAGATTCTTCAAAGTAGCCACCCGCCTTGATGACAGCTTTGCACACTCTTTGCATTCTCTCAACCAGCTTCACCTGGAATGCTTTTCCAACAGTCTTAAAGTGACAAAACTATCGGTAGAGTTGAGATGGAGACGGTAACACATTGATCTTTAGATCTTTATTTGGTACATGAAAACGTAAGCGAAAAATCATATTTTATGTGCACTACGTCATCACACACTGATTTTCATCTGCAACAATTCTGTTTGGAAGAAACACACTGCTGGATTTTAGAATATTTGCATCAAAATGTGTCGCCAATTAGATGGAATCGTAGCTGGTGAGCAAAAAAAGTTAGCCGAAGCAGGCCTAGACAGACAGACAGGAGTAGACATTGTTTACATTTGTCATTTTGCAGACGCTGTTATCCAGAGGCACTTATAGGAACAATTAGGGTGAAGTGTCTTGCTCAAGGGCACATAGACAGATTTTTCACTTAGGTATTCAAACGAGCAACCTTTCGGTAACTGGCCCAACGCTGTTAACCGCTAGGCTACCTGCCGCCTGTTTCACGACTGTTACCGCTGTTAAAGCCATTGCTCTTAAAGCCAATGCCCAATTGTCTCTAAATGTCAGCGTTTTGGCCGTATTGTAGGAGAGCATTGGAGTGGAGTTATGCGTATGAGACCAGGCTGAAAGCGGTTCGAGAGAGGACTGAAAGGTCAGAGAGAAAGAACAGAGATTACAGGAGAGAGAGAGAGGTCCTGGACAGTGGACACAAGTGAAATTGGCCAGAGGAGAGGGGGGAGGGTAGGTAGAGGTCCTGGAGAGATGGGTGAAAGGCATGGTGACCAATAGAGTGGTCCAGACTCTGAAACACTCTCTCCCCCTCCCTCCCTCCCTTCCCCACCACTCATTATCTCATTATCAACCCACAGACAGACAGAAAGACAGAAAGACAGACAGACAGACAGACAGACAGACAGACAGACAGACAGACAGACAGACAGACAGACAGAAAAGCCTTTTTGAAGACTTCACTAACAGAGAGGGGCAAACTGCTTCCTGAAGTGCCAGAAGGAACACATAAAACAAGTGTATG
The DNA here is from genome assembly GCF_057628025.1 of Oncorhynchus mykiss. NCBI lineage: Eukaryota > Metazoa > Chordata > Actinopteri > Salmoniformes > Salmonidae > Oncorhynchus > Oncorhynchus mykiss. The sequence goes on from NC_143030.1 coordinate 20,782,600, forward strand.
AAGAAAGGAGGAGAGAAACCGCAGAGCTGGGGAGAAAAATATGACTTCCTTCTTGTTCACCTGGGTCTCAGTGTGTGTGTGTGTGTGTGTCTCTGTGCTAAAATGATCTTATCTGATAAAGGAAGCCTACTGGTCTTGACTAACAGCAGTCAAATGTAAAGAGATGTCTCAAACGAGAGGTAAATGCACTTTACTACACTTTAGTGTTAATGCTTTGTTGATGGCATTACTGTGGGGAATCTGGCGCCCATTTGGCTCCTTGAGGCGATATAGCTATTATAGATAGAGTACAATGGAGGTTGTTGGTACTGTAAGCGATGCATGTTTTCAGGGACCTTGTGACCTTTCACTATGGTAAACATGGTAAAGGTCAAGGGTGAGGAGAGCAAGAGAAAAAGCTTTGAGAATGAAAAGGAGCATACTTCACATTCATGTTATATTGAATACGTAGACAAACACACAAGCAGAGAGTGTGAAGTCAATATCATGAATGTAGACAGAGAAATGTGAGAGTGAGGATAGAGACGATGTGTGTGTGTGTTACGTTATAGATGTACAAAGCAGGTCTCGTTCTCTCCATCTCCAAGTTTTTTGATCCACTTCAGTGCTTGACCTTGTGGGTCCACCACCAAGGGCCATCTTGAAAAAACGAAGAATGGGAAACACCAGTCAGCAACACGACTAGTTACACTATCAAGCCACATCTTAGCCTTATCAGTAAGGTCTGTGAGACTGAGATAGTTGTGAGCTTTGTTTGATAGCTGTAAGATTTTGTCTTGTCTAGACTACTGAAGTACTATTATAGATCTGGAACTAAGCACTGAGAACAGACAGACGGAGAGAATTTAATAAAGATACTAGAGTCTCTATGGATTGCATATATGTGCGTGGTGTCTGACCGGTTGTCGCAGGTGATGATGACTCTGTTCTCGGTGGAGAAGGCGTCGGAAGCCAGACCCTGGATGTCCCAGTCACTCACGGCCGTGGGCTTGGACAGGAACACAGCGAAACTAAACCCTGGAGAACACGGCACCTCCAACTCACGTACCTCACGCACCTGACGGAGGGGAAGGTGAGAGAGAAAGAGAAAGAAAGAGAGGTGTGGCTAAATGTGTGTGTGAGAGTGAGAGGTGGTAACTAACAGGTAACAGTGAATAATATAGACACAGAAATACACTTTGGCATACTGTTGTGCTGTGAAAGAGTATAGCAAAATCCAGACAGTGACATTCTCACTAACCTATTTCATCCAGATACTAGACACCATCTCATCTCAGGAGTTGGAGAGGAAAGGCTCCATGTAGCACAAGAAGGCTGCAGCCAGCGGACAGAAATTGACTGGTTCTAATGGTTACCATGAAACTTGGTCTACCAGTGACAATCCTTCCTCGCCCGAGTATTTTATGTGAGTTTATTCTTTGTAACAGCCACAAAATCTATTTTACTCCTACCAGATACCATGTTCTTGTCCAAACCCTGAGACACACAGAGATGTGAACATCAGAAAGATGAAGACTTTAATGACGATGCAGCTGTAACTAATGGTCGTTCTAATCACCAGACCAAAGGACTCTGTGAAAGTGGATTGTTCAGATACTCTACTGTCGGAGCTCCATAAGAGGAGTCCTTACCGCCACAGTCTCCTCCCAGCAGACTCCAGCCAGTCCTGACACCAGTTTCCCGGCCTGGTCCAGTTTGAGCTTCATGTCCTCTGACTTCCTCCTCAACTCCTCCATCTGCCAGCTTATCATCATACTGCCTCTTCAACAGGTTCAGCTATTCCCACACACACATTGTTGTATTGCTAACCTTGTGGGGACCAACGAATTGATTCCCATCCAAGATCCTATTTTCCATAACCCTAACACTAAACTTAACCCCAAACACCTAAACCTAAAACTATACTCAAGTGGACTATGACTAAACACCTGAGCATTTAAAAAATACAGTAGACACAGATTTGCAAGGAACTAGAGTCATCTAGACCGGATTTTTACTGTACTCGTGGGCACATAAAGCGCCTGAGTACCTATCAGAAACACAAACACGCGCACGTCCACTCATCCACACTCACTCAGACTCATTCACACTTCAGAGAAGCAGCATAGTAAGTATTTCCCACACAGACAGGCCTCTTCTCCCCTCCTCTCCAACCCCGTGCAGTACCTCTCTGAGTTTTCACATGGTGTGTGTGTATGTGTGTGTGTGTTAAACAGTTAATCAAATGGCTAGCCAGACTATTTGCATTGACCTCCTGTTTCACACTGCTGCTACTCGCTGTTTATTATCTATGCATAGTCACCCCTACCTACATGTACAAATGACCTCTAACCTGTACCCCCGCATATTGACTCGATACCGGTACCCCCTGTATATAGCCTTGTTATTGTTATTTTTATTGTGTTACTTTTGGTCTTACTTCAGGTTAGTACATTTTTTGTTAGCAAATATTTTTTCACTTACTTTTTTAAAACAATTCTACATTGTTGGTTAAGGGCTGGGCTTGTAAGTAAAATGTAATGTTAAGGTCTACACGGGTTGTATTCGGTGTGTGTACGTGTGTACCATAAGCAGGTGTTACTGTCATGCCCTGACCAAATAGTTTGCTTTGTATGTTTCTATGTTTTGTTTGGTCAGGGTGTGATCTGAGTGGGCATTCTATGTTGTATGTCTAGTTTGTCTGTTTCTGTGTTTGGCCTGATATGGTTCTCAATCAGAGGCAGGTGTTAGTCGTTGTCTCTGATTGGGAACCATATTTAGGTAGCCTGTTTTGTCATTGTGGGTGATTGTCTATGTTAGTTGCTTGCTTGCTTCAGCACAGTTCTTATGATAGCTTCACGGTCGTTATTCATTTATTGTTTTGTACAGTTTACTTTGTGTTTTTCGTCATCTATTCAAATGATACATTCACACCACGCTGCGCTTTGGTCCGCTTCTTACGACGATCGTGACAGCCACTCTCTCTCTCTCTGTTCCTCTATCTTTCTTTCCCTCCATCCCTCCCTTAAACATTATTAAAACACAAAATAACAGTATTGAAACGTTATGTAAAACGAAAAGAAGCAAGAGGTTTTCCCGATCAAGTCATGTGGCCAGGAACGTACCTCTGGCTGTAAACATTACCGCAATCTTCTTGCAACATTATATACAGGACCAGTCAAAAGTTTTAGAATACCTACTCATTCCAGGGTTTTTCTTTATTTTTGCTATTTTATACACTGTAAAATAATAGTGAAGACAATAAAACATAACACATATGGAATCATGTACTGTAGGAAATAAAAAAAAGTGTTAAACAAATCAAAATACATTTTATATTTCAGATTCTTCGAAGTAGCCACCCTTTTCCTTGATGACAGCTTTGCACACTCCTGGCATTCTCTCAACCAGCTTCATGAGTTAGTCACCTGGAATGCATTTCAATTAACAGGTGTGCCTTGTTACAAGTTAATTTGTGGAATATATGTATTTCTTAATGCATTTGAGCCAATCAGTTGTGTTGTGACAAGGTAGGGGTGGTATACAGAACATAGCCCTATTTGGTAAAATACCAAGTCCAATATATGGCAAGAACAGCTCAAATAAGCAAAGAGAAACGACAGTCCATCATTTCTTTAAGACATGAAGGTCAGTCAATGCGGAAATTCAGTGGCAAAAACCATCAAGAGTTATGATGAAACTGGCTCTCATGAGGACCGCCACAGGAAAGGAAGACCCAGAGTTACCTCTGCTGCAGAGGATAAATTCATTAGAGTTAACTGCACCTCAGATTGCAGCCCAAATAAATGCTTCACAGAGTTCAAGTAACAGACACATCTCAACATCAACTGTTCAGAGGAGAATCAGGAGAACTGCGTGAATCAGGCATTCATGGTCGAATTGCTGCAAAGTAACCACTACTGAAGAATGTTAATAGATATTTCAAAAAATGTAACGGTATATAGATTGATAAGATTCTTTTTTTCCCCACAAATTTTAGAATAAGGCTGTAAAAAAACAACATGTGGGAAAAAGTCAAGGGATCTGAATACTTTCCGAATGTGCTGTGTTCCTGTGGTACACATCAGTTCCAAAGAATACTATACATTTCAATAAAAGTGAATCTGTTGTGTGGCGTTCTGAGTCTTCTTGTGCCTTAACCCTAATCTCTGGATTATTTTGACGATAGCAAATTAAATCAGACGAAACAGATTGCGCTATTTATCACAGACTACTTTGTGTCAAAGTTAAACAAGGATTCTCTCCTCCTCACCAGTGTCATGATTAAATATATGAGCAAGAGCCTCACATACAGTATATTGTTTGGTCATTGTGCTGCCACGGGATGAATTGTGAGCAAGGCCTCAATAAAGCTTTATATACCAGAGCTGTGAGAAAAGTTCTATATATTATTGAAACAATGTTGCGATTGTTGTGTGTGTGTGTGTGTGTGTGCTCAAACACACATGCATGTGGGGGTCTGGGAGAGGAAGTGTGTCCATCTGATGAATGGGTATGTGCCTGAACTCAATTTTATACACTAATTGTAGACTCACCCATTCATTTCTAATGACCGGTCATTTTTGACCAGGAACACTGCAGGTGTACAAAAGTTAAATAAAACAGCCAAAATGTAATGAAAATCATCAGCATGTATTTTGTGTGTTCAGATGCCCTGTGTGGACAAAGTCATGGAACCTTATGACAATCAGATTAAATGAACTACATTTTTCAGAGAGAAAACTTTTAAATCGGTCCAATTTGACCGGAACACAGGAGGATGGCTAATGGGTGTCGTGCATTACCCAGGTAGGTGTTACACACCAATGTGGTGGTGAATGACGTGCATGATGAAAAGCTCTTTGAGCTTTCGGAAAAACGCGACTTAAATCCATTAAACATAACGGCCGCCAAGACCCAAACTCCATTGTCTGAGCCACTAGGTTTAGCTGGCTAATGGCTGTCATGCCATCACAGCCAGCCATGGTGTGACTGCGTTGAGTTGCTAAGGTTCTGTCCAACTCCCAGCCACTAATACTGGTCAGAGGTGGAGGAATGGAGGGAGGGAAGCCCTGAAGCCAACAGCCAAGGCATGGTGATTAGCTCTGGGTAATGGGCCCTGCCAGCCCAATTAGTGGTATTATGTGTGACCACTGATCTGTCCCACTAATGAGAGCCGAGACAGACTGGTGTTAGTATGTGTGTGTGTGTGTGCATGTGTGTCTGACCCAGACGTCTTGTCGTATCCACCCTGTCATTTCTAATCTCAGCGAACCTCAGGCTAAAATGCTGTCACCCTAAACACAGAAACTAATTTGCAAGACAAGATACGCACATCAGCCATTAATAACAAGCTCATTCATAAGGAGTGTCCAGGGCCCTGGTCAAATGTTGGCCACAAAATAGGGGATAGGTTGCCATTCGAGACGTAACCATTGTGTGCAAATGTTGCTGTCAATGCTGTGATATTGAGAACCAGTTGTGCAGCAGTGTGGGGTTCACACACTCAGAGAGAGAGCCGCGCTTTATGAAAGGGAAACAGATAATGAGAGAACCTTGGCTGTGCTTTGGTACATTGCCGTCCATTAGCACAGCTTGATGCCGCAGGAAAAGCTTTCATCTCTATCTCAAACCCTTATTGTTGAATGTGTTCCGTGCTTTGTAAATTTGACACTTCTGTTCTTGGTGAGATACAGCAGGTGCTGTACACCCTTTAGCTGAAATGTATCTGTAGGGCTCTCCCACAGGCCTCATACAAAGGACGATGTGTAGGTTGTTGTTCCTCAGGTCGTTAAACGTGGAGTCTGGCGTCTCGATGATGTTGTCTTCCCTGGGTGAGACGGACAGAGCACTGGATGGGAAGGTCAGGGTCAGAGGTTAATACACAAACTAGGCTCCCAGACGTTGGAAAGCACTAGAAGACTTTTTACCTGTCATGTTTTGAGTTGACTTTTCCAGAAGACTTCACTTTAGCACCCGTGTAAAGTCAACCATGTAATCATTATTGTCTGTGTTGTTCCCTCTTTGAAAATAACAGATGCAAATGTTGCATTGTATTAAAACTCCCTTAAATAAATGTGTTTTTTTAGTAGTGGTGCCTCTTGGAGCTCTGTTTGAGGTTGGGCACCTCTCCAGAGCTGATGATGTTGTTGATGTCCCCCGGGAACGACAGGTTTACTATCTGGGTGTCGTTGAACAGAATCACTGTGGGCTTGTTGTCCACACCCGTCAGCCCCTACAACTCCTTCATGTCTGAGTGTCAGCCGTTGTCGCAAAGTGCTCGGAAGGAAAGACTGAAATACTGCCGATTTACTACAAACTCTTGGGACGTGACCAAGAGTCAGTACAAGATGAAAAGTCCAATCAGGAAGAATAGGATATTGGTTTACAGGGACGTCTCTAAACTCTGACGTCAGAAAAGCAGGAGATTCGTGAACGATCAATCGAAATCAATCCCATCTCTGAAACTAGACGAGGAAAAGTAAAGTGATTCAAATAGAAACTAAACACAAAGCAACTGTGGAAAAATACGTCCAACTGACTGCAGAACATAAGGCTGTCGGTCTGACTCAATTCATATTAAACGCTCAGGGACCAAGCAGCGCCGAGCAGCACGCTGTAATTCAGTGCAATTATGTTATTAACAAATGCCTTGCTGTTGGCAAATCACCCAAATTCGACAAATGGGTTGCTCTTGCAAAACAGGTCCAAATATATCCTGTCTCACAACCTCTGTGTGAAGTGCAGTCACCTAGAAAATCTCTCACTCGATCTAAACCCCAGTGTGCTACAGAGCAGTGGTTCCCAACCAGGGGTACTAGGACTCCTGGTGGTACTTGGCCTATCCACAAGGGGGGTACTTGAGAAGACTCATGAGGCCATAGTCCTACTGGTAAAATGCACATAAGGGGGTACTTCAGGGGTACTCCAGGTAGAATAAAATTCAGTTGGTGGTACAGTAACTAAAAAGGGTTGGGAACCACTGATATACAGTGTGCGAAGAGTAGTACGTATAAGTGCAGTAGGCCTGCCTGGGTTCAAGTACTAAAAGTGTTTGCTTTAGACTGGCTTTCTCTTGGTTCCATTGTGCCAGGCAAGCTCAATCAAGCACAGATAAAGTATTTCAAATGATTTCAAATATTATTTCAAGCCATGTCTGTCAGTAGGTCATATATAATGTTCTCGTAACTCCTGCTTGCAGTACTTCTTGGTGACCTCCACCTGGAAGACCAGGTACTCACAGATGGAGGCGGCCATCTTGGAAAGGTTCTGTGCCCCCGACCACCGAGGGAACACACATATGGTTTATTTGATCAGCAAAGCTAGACACCAACACCCACTTCTACATGACTCATGGTAGGGAGTCCACCTACTCTGCCAAGAGTGAAAACTCACTTTGGTTATGACATTTCGCTTCCTTATGCTATTAAATACATTTCACCAAGACAGATATGATTATTTATGATCTGAATTGTTCAGAGGGGTCTTTCTCTAACACATCATCAACATTATATCTAAAAAGTCAGATTTCACAATGCAATACATCCGATAATAAGCACCCAGCTCTGTTGACAGAGCGGGCCAGCTTTATTGTTGAAACTTTTGAGGATTTTACATTTTGTGGTTCCAAGTTGTTCCACGTGTCGTAAAAAGCTAAATTACCATGACAGCTGAATTGAATGTAAAAGGCTTTGACAATAAAAAGCTTGGGGTACGCTCAATGCTCCACTGACGTTTTGTGAGAAATCTTCGAAAAAGAACAGGAACTTCACATTAATAATAAAATACTACATGTCATGTCTCAAAATCGATATCTATCTTACCTCTATTGTTTTATGTCATCCGGATTCCAGAAGAAAGATGAGTTCAATGGTAAGCCTATCCGGTAGCCTTCATTCTCGCACAGCATCCAGCCTAGCTGACACCATGCTATTTTCCTGATTTATGACAATTCTTTCTCTGGCTTTCATTGATTTACTCGCCTTAATTTTGACCATCCTACAAGGTTAAAAACTCCAATAATGTTGAAACGCCTTGTGATAGAGACATGGGGTGTGGACCATTGTTTTTCTTCTAGGATTATCTACAGAGTTAACTTATCGTTTTACACATTGGTCAAGAGATGTGTTTTTTATTGGACAGCCTACTCATTGGTAAGATACCAAAATGAAGCTATTCATTTCCATGGAAAGTAAGAGCCAAAGTAAGAGCAAGCAGCAGGGATGTGTGGTGACGGGATGCGTTGACTGTATTCTGTATGGCTGTGCTGTGGAATTTGCAGTCATACTGACTGTGCCATTTGTATTTGACAGTTTTGTGTGATATGCAGTATTCATTTGTACTATGCTGACTATCACCACTCCAGGGGTCAGATTGTAATCCTCCAGCTGAGACTCCATGAAACTCTTCAACGTCTTCAAGTCCAGAGGGTCTTCATACACACGAGGCTCCTTCAGGAAGTCCCCTGAGAGAGAAAGAGAGAGACACATACACACGAGGCTCCTTCAGGAAGTCCCCTGAGAGAGAAAGAGAGAGACACATACACACGAGGCTCCTTCAGGAAGTCCCCTGAGAGAGAAAGAGAGAGACACATACACACGAGGCTCCTTCAGGAAGTCCCCTGAGAGAGAAAGAGAGAGACACATACACACGAGGCTCCTTCAGGAAGTCCCCTGAGAGAGAAAGAGAGAGACACATACACACGAGGCTCCTTCAGGAAGTCCCCTGAGAGAGAAAGAGAGAGACACATACACACGAGGCTCCTTCAGGAAGTCCCCTGAGAGAGAAAGAGAGAGACACATACACACGAGGCTCCTTCAGGAAGTCCCCTGAGAGAGAAAAAGAGAGACACATACACACGAGGCTCCTTCAGGAAGTCCCCTGAGAGAGAAAGAGAGAGACACATACACACGAGGCTCCTTCAGGAAGTCCCCTGAGAGAGAAAGAGAGAGACACATACACACGAGGCTCCTTCAGGAAGTCCCCTGAGAGAGAAAGAGAGAGACACATACACACGAGGCTCCTTCAGGAAGTCCCCTGAGAGAGAAAGAGAGAGACACATACACACGAGGCTCCTTCAGGAAGTTCCCTGAGAGAGAAAGAGAGAGACACATACACACGAGGCTCCTTCAGGAAGTCCCCTGAGAGAGAAACACATACACACGAGGCTACTTCAGGAAGTCCCCTGAGAGAGAAAGAGAGAGACACATACACACGAGGCTCCTTCAGGAAGTCCCCTGAGAGAGAAAGAGAGAGACACATACACACGAGGCTCCTCCAGGAAGTCCCCTGAGAGAGAAAGAGAGAGACACATACACACGAGGCTCCTTCAGGAAGTCCCCTGAGAGAGAAACACATACACACGAGGCTACTTCAGGAAGTCCCCTGAGAGAGAAAGAGAGAGACACATACACACGAGGCTCCTTCAGGAAGTCCCCTGAGAGAGAAAGAGAGAGACACATTCACACGAGGCTCTTCAGGAATTCCCCTGAGAGAGAAAGAGAGAGACACATACACACTAGGCTCCTTCAGGAAGTCCCCTGAGAGAGAAAGAGAGAGACACATACACATGAGGCTCCTTCAGGAAGTCCCCTGAGAGAGAAAGAGACACATACACATGAGGCTCCTTCAGGAAGTCCCCTGAGAGAGAAAGAGAGAGACACATACACACACGCGTGCACACACACACAGAGAGACGCACGTATGCACACGCACAGTTAGATTGACATGCAAGACATCTGTAAACAACTCTCGGAGACAGAGGTGTTGTAATCAATCAATCAATCAATCAACCAACCAGTCGACTACTAATTACAAACCACTCATCAATCAATACCTTAATCGATCCTTCAATCAGTCTGCTTGTCAATTTACACACACATCCATTTAGTCATCAGTCAGACTTAAAGAACTATCCATTCCATCCTCCCAGTCCCCTGTGTGTGTGTGTGTGTGTGTGTGTGTGTATGGTAGTGACTGTCCTTTACTGCTTATCACTTATGAACTATCATTTATTTACATTACTTTAATCAAATATTTGTTTTATTTGATAACTTTATTATTTCATTCCAAGTCATTATCTCATCTCTATAGAGCTGTAAAGGAGGACAAATGTCAGAGGATGTTTAGGTAAGGAAGGAGAAAGAGGGACAAAAGTTAAAGTAAAAAAGATAAGCAGGTGCTTTCTGGTTTCAGACGTGGAGAGACAGAGGAGAGAGAGAGATACAGAGAGATAGAGAGAGATAGAGAGGAGAGAGGATAATTAAGGAAGATAAAATGTCAGAGAGAGAACAGACTCATTATCAGGAAACATGGCTCTGTAGTAAAACTGACTGACCTGAAACACAGAGAGAGAGAGAGAGAGGAGAAGGAGAGGAGGAAACAAGAGGAGAAGGAGATGAGGAGGACAGGGAGGAAAGAAGAGGACAAGAGGTGTAAAGCAAGGGGATGGGAAGAAGAGAAACATAAGTGCTGAGGAGTGTAGGTGGGGAAGAGGAAGGAAGTTTAGTAGTAGAAAAGTGGTGGAGAAAAAGGTAGGGGAGGATAGCAGAGATGGATAGAGAGCAGCATTGAGCAGAAGGCTGTTGGTAGAGTTGCTGCATGGGCCAAGGTCGTATAGAGCTGTGTGTGTGTGTGTCTGTATGTGTGATTCACAGTAGGGAAGGTCATGTTGATGAGGTAAAAGTGGCACTGCAGGCGACCTGAAAAGTGAGTCCTACCCCCACCAGGTGGCCCCATAGATGCCAGCAGGAACATGTGCTATACAACACACACACACTATATTCAGCACACACACATACAAGCACTCCATGCAGCATGCATCCACACACGTCCACACAAATAAACAGCAAGACTAATTCAACAAACTCACACAGCAACACACACAACTGCCCTAAAATTCTGAAATAGAAACGCCGAAGGAGAGGGAACTAAGGAACTTACGTGGCTAGGTAATGGATGATGCCTTGTTAATGATACCTGTAGAGTAGAGGTGTGTGTGTGTGTGCGTGTGCGTGTGTGTGTGTGTGTGTGTGTGTGTGTGCACAGTGCATTCAGAAAGTATTCAGACCCCTTTACTTTTTCCACATTTTGTTAAGTTACAGCCTTATTCTAAAATTCATTCAATAGTTTTCCCCCCTCATCAATCGATACACAATTACCCCACAATGACAAAGCAAAAACAGGTTTTTAGATTTTATAAAACTTAAATACTGAAATATCACATTTACATAAGTATTCAGGCCACTCCTGCGTTGTCTTTCCTGTGTGCTTAGGGTCGTTGTCCTGTTGGATGGTGAACCTTCGCCCCAGTCTGAGGTCTTGAGCAGGTTTTCATCAAGGATCTCTCTTTACTTTGCTCTGTTCATCTTTCCTTCGATCCTGACTAGTCTCCCAGTCCCTGCCGCTGAAAAACATCCCCACAGCATGAAACTTCCACCAACTTGCTTCACCGTAGGGAAGGTGCCAGGTTTCCTCCAGACGTGACGCTTGGAATTCAGGCCAAAGAGTTCAATCTTGGTTTTAATCAGACCAGAGAATCTTGTTTCTCATGGTCTGAGAGTCCTTTAGGTGCCTTTTGGCAAACTCCAAGCGGGCTGTCATGTGCCTTCTACTGAGGATTGGTTTTCGTCTGGCCACTCTACCATAAAGGCCTGATTGGTGGAGTGCTGCAGAGATGGCTGTCCTTCTGGAAGGTTCTCCCATCTCCACAGAGGAACTCTGGAGCTCTGTCAGAGTGACCATCGGGTTCTTGGTCACCTCCCTGACCAAGGCCCTTCTCCCCCGATTGCTCAGTTTGGCAGTGCGGTCAGCTCTAGGAAAACTCTTGGTGGTTCCAAACTTCTTCCATTTAAGAATGATGGAGGCCACTGTGTTCTTGAGGACCTCAATGCTATAGACATGTTTGGCACCCTTCCCCAGATCTGTGCCCCGACACAATCTTCTACGGACAATTCCTTCGACCTCATGGCTTTGTTTTTGCTCTGACATGCATTGTCAACTGTGAGACCTTATATAGACACGTGTGTGCCTTTCCAAATCATGTCCAATCAATTTAATTTACCACAGGTGGACTCCAATCAAGTTGTAGAAACATCTCAAGGATGATCAATGGAAACAGGATGTACCTGAGCTCTATTTTGAGTCTCAAAGTAAAGGGTCTTAATACTTACGTAAATAAGGTATTTCTGTTTTTTATTTTTAAGACATTTGCTAACATTTCTAAAAACCTGTTTTCACTTTGTCATTATGGGGTATTGTGTGTAGATTGATGATGATTTTTTAAATTGGTTTCAGAATAAGTCTGTAACGTAACAAAACGTGGAAAAAGGAAACAGGTTTGAATACTTTCCGAATGCACTGTAAGTGAGAGAGAGAGAAAGAGAGAATGAGAGGGAGAAAGAATGAGAGGAAATGTAAACTTGCTTTGGAAATGTAAACATATGTTTCCCATGCCAATGATGCCCTTTGAATTGAATTGAATTGAATGAGAGGGAGAGCGAAAGCGGATCCGGTCAGGTGTGTGTGGATGTGTGTGTGTGAGAGAGAGATGGAGAGAGATGGAGAGAAAGAGATGAAGAAAGTGCAAGAGATGGAGAGGTAGTGACGGGAAGAGTGAGAGATGGAGAGGTAGTGACGTGAAGAGTGAGAGATGGAGAGGTAGTGACGGGAAGAGTGAGAGATGGAGAGGTAGTGACGGGAAGAGTGAGAGATGGAGAGGTAGTGACGGGAAGAGTGAGAGATGGAGAGGTAGTGACGGGAAGAGTGAGAGATGGAGAGGTAGTGACGAGAAGAGAGGTGTTAGCCAGAAAAAGAGAGGCATATGAAAAGAGGTGTACATTAGTGAATAAGGGACAGCAGAAGACTGAGTGGATCAGAGAGGGGTTGATGGAGTGAACGATAGATGGATCAACAGACAGAGAGAGAGTTGATGGCTACTCTCCAACTTTTTCTCTCCCTCCCTCTCTCTCTAACTCCCTCTCTCTCTCATAGTTATTCAGGTGATGTTAATGATGATGATGATGGTGGTGGTGATGAGGATGACGATGCTGTTATAAGTACTTCCATCACCCAGCCAGGTTCCTGTAATGTAATGACTGTTCAGGGGTGTGTGTGTGTGTGTGTGTGTGTTTGTGTGTGCGCGCCCGCGTTAGAGCTAGGTGGGTGGTGAGGCGAGAGGCCCGACGTACGTGACTCAGCTAATTGCGGCGCCTTGTGAGTGAGAGCCGTGTACTCTGAAATAGTAGGAACCTGAGCTGAGATGGAGGCTATTCAACCTGGTCTAACAAATACACACACACACCTGCACTCACCTTAATCATACTTTATTACCCCCTACTCCCGCTGTGGCGGCTGGTCCAAAGTATTTTTAGCTGTAGATTATGGCTTTCCAATATCTAAGCCTCACATGAATAGTCGAACGTGGAACCAAATGTAATTCTGTATGCCCATGTTGCCACATGTAATGAATACAAATATTACAATAATATATGCCATTTAACACATGCTTTTATCCAAAGTGACTTACAGTCACGCTTCCATCCATTTTCATACAGGTGGTCCCAGGAATCAAACCCACTATCCTGGTGTTGAAGTGCCATGCTCTACCAACTGAGCTAGAGGACCTGGGGCCATGCTCTACAAACTGAGCTACAGAGGACCTGGGGCCATGCTCTACCAACTGAGCTACAGAGGACCTGGGGCCATGCACTACCAACTGAGCTACAGAGGACCTGGGGCCATGCACTACCAACTGAGCTACAGAGGACCTGGGGCCATACTCTACCAACTGAGCTACAGAGGACCTGGGGCCATGCACTACCAACTGAGCTACAGAGGACCTGGGGCCATGCTCTACCAACTGAGCTACAGAGGACCTGGGGCCATGCTCTACCAACAGAGCTACAGAGGACCTGGGGCCATGCTCTACCAACTGAGCTACAGAGGACCTGGGGCCATGCACTACCAACTGAGCTACAGAGGACCTGGGGCCATGCTCTACCAACTGAGCTACAGAGGACCTGGGGCCATGCTCTACCAACTGAGCTACAGAGGACCTGGGGCCATGCTCTACCAACTGAGCTACAGAGGACCTGGGGCCATGCTCTACCAACTGAGCTACGGAGGACCTGGGGCCATGCTCTACCAACTGAGCTACAGAGGACCTGGGGCCATGCTCTACCAACTGAGCTACGGAGGACCTGGGGCCATGCTCTACCAACTGAGCTACAGAGGACCTGGGGCCATGCTCTACCAACTGAGCTACAGAGGACCTGGGGCCATGCTCTACCAACTGAGCTACAGAGGACCTGGGGCCATGCTCTACCAACTGAGCTACGGAGGACCTGGGGCCATGCTCTACCAACTGAGCTACAGAGGACCTGGGGTTATGCTCTACCAACTGAGCTACGGAGGACCTGGGGCCATGCTCTACCAACTGAGCTACAGAGGACAACATACTCTGTAGAATAGTCTTCATCATGGACAGTGTTCTTGTTGACATTGAGTGTGTAACAG
>NC_143030.1:20799592-20942092 GCF_057628025.1 Oncorhynchus mykiss
AGAAAGAGAGGGAGGAGGAAGAGAGACAGAAAGGAGAGAAAGAGAGGGAGGAGGAATAGAGACAGAAAGGAGAGAAAGAGAGGGAGGAGGAAGAGAGACAGAAAGGAGAGAAAGAGAGGGAGGAGGAAGGGAGACAGAAAGGAGAGAGAGGGAGGAGGAAGAGAGAAAGAGGGAGCAAAAGAGAGGGAGGAGGAAGACAGAGAGGAAGGAGAGAAAGAGAGGGAGGAGTAAGACAGAAAGAAGGAAAAGAGAGGGAGGAGGAAGGGAGACAGAAAGGAGAGAGAGGGAGGAGGAAGAGAGAAAGAGGGAGCAAAAGAGAGGGAGGAGGAAGACAGAGAGGAAGGAGAGAAAGAGAGGGAGGAGTAAGACAGAAAGAAGGGAAAGAGAGGGAGGAGGAAGAGAAAGAGAAAGGAAAGAAAAGGGAAAAGTGAAAGGTTAATAATCAGAGCACACCTACAGTACGTTAACCTGTGATGTGATGCAGCCATCTTTCTGGGCTATCCCTAGCCCAGTTACCTTCTGTCGTTTGAAAAGGTTCTGAGGACGTCGATATATGCCTTCCTTGGCGCTCACAAAAAATACCCCCAAAAAACATGGCACAGTACTTGGCGCCAACTCATGAGGCTCAAAGCCAGAGCATGCTGCTTAGACTACTATGCCAGTTCCTAGTGCTCTAGCAAGCAGGGAGAGTACTTTGATGATGCTTGATGGAAACAGTGCATTGTTTTTAATTATTATGTTTTAAGCCTTCCCCCATCCATTGCTCTAACCTTAACCCCTCAGAATGAATACCTAAACTTAACCATTTGACACACACAAACAGGCACACACACTGCTGTCCCAGTAGAACACACACCCATAAGCATGTACACACATGTACCATACACACAAACACAAAGGGGAAGGTGTTTGTTAATTTACCCCGTTTGTGTGTGTGTGTGTGTGTGTGTGTGTGTGTGTGTATATCTTCTTTCATACCACCATTATTTCATCGGTCCACTACTATTTTATGAATCCACCATTATTTCATCCGTCCACTACTATTTTATGAATCCACCATTATTTCATCCGTCCACTACTATTTTATGAATCCACCATTATTTCATCCGTCCACCGCTATTTGATCAGTCAACCATTATTTCATCAGTCCACCGTTATTTCATTAGTCCACCATTATTTCATCAGTCTACCACTATTTGATCAGTCAACCATTATTTAATCAGTCCACCATTATTTCATTAGTCCACCATTGTTTACTCAGTCCACCATTATTTCATCAGTCCACCACTATTTGATCAGTCAACCATTATTTCATCAGTCCTCCGTTATTTCATTAGTCCACCATTGTTTACTCAGTCCACCATTATTTCATCAGTCTACCACTATTTGATCAGTCCACCATTATTTCATCAGTCTACCACTATTTGATCAGTCAACCATTATTTAATCAGTCCACCATTATTTCACCAGTTCACCATTGTTTAATCAGTCAACCATTATTTCATCAGTCCACCAGTCCACCACTATTTCATCAGTCCACCATTATTTAATTATTTTACCAGTCCACCATGTGATTCTGACTGGAATCTCTCTCTGTGCTTTTATTGTCTAATTTGCCAGACGCACCCCCCTGCGGTACGGTATCAGTGTGCATCTTTTCTTTTCACCATTTTGTCACTGGTAGGGTGGTTGTTTTGAAAGGATTAAATATCACACTGTGTAATTCCTGTGTTCGTTGCCTGTTTGCCAAACCCAGTTCTCCCCCCCTGTAGGGCCAGCCCACACTCACTCTGTCCTGCTGTGAACACTGGACGGGGTCTAACTGATACCCACCCTGTCTGCTCAACTCCCCTTCTTCTCCATTATCTCTCTCCTCCTCTCTTTCGCTCACTCTCTCTTTCTCTCTCTGCACACAGGTGCAAATCTTGCAAGTCTTCACTCTGAGTGGATGTTGAGGTGTGTCACTCTCTCTCCGTGAGTCACACGATCACACACTCATACACGTACTCACATAGACTGAACAGATCTCTTCTTCACTTCTGACCTCAAGTGGAAGCTGTCCTTGTTCCTCCATTCTCCACTTCCACAGATGTCTCTGGTTTGTTCTTTTCCCTCCCATTTCCCATTATATGCACACGTTGTCCATTCCAGTGTCACTCTGCTACCACTCAGTGTCTTTCCTAACCCTCACCATCTCTCTGGGTGCCCTTCCGTGTGGCAGTGTGCCATACATTATCTCTGCTGAGTGTGGTGTGCCAAGCCTAAACCCTGGGTGCCAGGCTAGGGGGTTCAGTGCCTACCCCCTCCTGTATCTCCACTAAGCAGCATACACACTGTGGAGCAGAGGGGGAGGGAGTGGGAGAAAGAGAGTGGATGGGGGTGAATGAGAGAGAGAGAGAGAGAGAGAGAAAGAGAGAGAGAGCACGAGAGAGAGCGAGAGAGAGAGAGAGCACAAGAGAGAGAGCGAGCAAGAGAGAGAGAGAGAGAGAGAGAGAGAGAGAGAGAGAGAGGGAAATAGAGAGTGAGGCAGAAAGAGCGAGAGAGAGAGAGAAAGAGCGAGAGAGAGAGAGAGAGAGCAAGAGAGAGAGAGAGAGGGAGAGAGAGAAAGAGCGAGAGGCAGAAAGAGCGAGAGAGAGAGAGAAAGAGCGAGAGAGAGAAAGCTCGAGAGATAGAGAGAAAGAGCGAGAGAGAGAAAGCGCGAGAGAGAGAGAGAGAGGGAGAGAGAGAAAGAGTGAGAGGCAGAAAGAGCGAGAGAGAGAAAGAGCGAGAGAGAGAGCGAGAGAGAAAGAGAGAGAGAAAGAGAGAGAGAGAAAGAGAGGCAACAGATGAAGCAGCAGCTTCTGTGAGCTGCCTCTGCCGCTGGCTCCTGCTGGTGCTAGAGGACTGGAGGAAAGAGTGATGAGAGAAGGAGGAGGAGGAGAGCGACAGAAAGGAGGAAAGGCGCTGTGAATAGAAGGAAGAAAGGATAACAGCTGATGATGTGGTGGGACAAAGAGAGCGAGGGATGAGGTTTAAAGATGTAGGATAGGAGGAATTTTAATGTCCCAAGGGGGAAATTGTAGACACACAGTACTGCTGTATACAAAATATACACTCTACATTATACACTCAACATAATACATACATTACAAATGACCCTTATCATCATACTATTCTCATACAGTCACATACATGATACTTTGCACAATCCCTTATTCTATCAGTGGCATACTAATACAGCTCAGCTTTACTTATTGCTGTTCATGAATTTGACAGACATGGGAATGAGGAGTGCTTAGAACTGTTCAGCTTAAATGTGGGGACCCTATAGCATCTGGCTGAGGGGAGGAGGGACCCTATAACATCTGTCTGAGGGGAGGAGGGACCCTATAGCGTCTGTCTGAGGGGAGGAGGGACCCTATAACATCTGTCTGAGGGGAGGAGGGACCCTATAGCATCTATCTGAGGGGAGGAGGGATCCTATAGCATCTGTCTGAGGGGAGGAGGGATCCTATAACATCTGTCTGAGGGGAGGAGGGATCCTATAACATCTGTCTGAGGGGAGGAGGGATCCTATAACATCTGTCTGAGGGGAGGAGGGATCCTATAACATCTGTCTGAGGGGAGGAGGGACCCTATAACATCTGTCTGAGGGGAGGAGGGACCCTATAACATCTGTCTGAGGGGAGGAGGGACCCTATAGCGTCTGTCTGAGGGGAGGAGGGACCCTATAACATCTGTCTGAGGGGAGGAGGGACCCTATAGCATCTGTCTGAGGGGAGGAGGGATCCTATAACATCTGTCTGAGGGGAGGAGGGATCCTATAACATCTGTCTGAGGGGAGGAGGGATCCTATAGTGTCTGTCTGAGGGGAGGAGGGACCCTATAGCATCTGTCTGAGGGGAGGAGGGACCCTATAACATCTGTCTGAGGGGAGGAGGGATCCTATAACATCTGTCTGAGGGGAGGAGGGACCCTATAACATCTGTCTGAGGGGAGGAGGGATCCTATAACATCTGTAAGAGGGGAGGAGGGACCCTATAGCATCTGTAAGAGGGGAGCAGTGACCATATAGCGTCTGTCTGAGGGGAGGAGGGATCCTATAACATCTGTCTGAGGGGAGGAGGGACCCTATAGCGTCTGTCTGAAGGGAGGAGGGATCCTATAACATCTGTCTGAAGGGAGGAGGGATCCTATCACATCTGTCTGAGGGGAGGAGGGACCCTATAGCGTCTGTCTGAGGGGAGGAGGGATCCTATAACATCTGTCTGAGGGGAGGAGGGATCCTATAACATCTGTCTGAGGGGAGGAGGGATCCTATAACATCTGTCTGAGGGGAGGAGGGATCCTATAACATCTGTCTGAGGGGAGGAGGGATCCTATAACATCTGTCTGAGGGGAGGAGGGATCCTATAACATCTGTCTGAGGGGAGGAGGGATCCTATAACATCTGTCTGAGGGGAGGAGGGACCCTATAGCATCTGTAAGAGGGGAGGAGGGACCCTATAACATCTGTCTGAGGGGAGGAGGGATCCTATAGTGTCTGTCTGAGGGGAGGAGGGATCCTATAACATCTGTCTGAGGGGAGGAGGGACCCTATAACATCTGTCTGAGGGGAGGAGGGACCCTATAACATCTGTCTGAGGGGAGGAGGGATCCTATAGTGTCTGTCTGAGGGGAGGAGGGACCCTATAGTGTCTGTCTGAGGGGAGGAGGGACCCTATAGCATCTGTAAGAGGGGAGGAGGGACCCTATAACATCTGTCTGAGGGGAGGAGGGATCCTATAGTGTCTGTCTGAGGGGAGGAGGGATCCTATAGTGTCTGTCTGAGGGGAGGAGGGATCCTATAACATCTGTCTGAGGGGAGGAGGGATCCTATAGTGTCTGTCTGAGGGGAGGAGGGATCCTATAGTGTCTGTCTGAGGGGAGGAGGGACCCTATAGCATCTGTAAGAGGGGAGGAGGGACCCTATAACATCTGTCTGAGGGGAGGAGGGATCCTATAGTGTCTGTCTGAGGGGAGGAGGGATCCTATAGTGTCTGTCTGAGGGGAGGAGGGATCCTATAACATCTGTCTGAGGGGAGGAGGGAACCTATAGCATCTGTCTGAGGGGAGGAGGGACCCTATAACATCTGTCTGAGGGGAGGAGGGATCCTATAACATCTGTCTGAGGGGAGGAGGGACCCTATAACATCTGTCTGAGGGGAGGAGGGACCCTATAACATCTGTCTGAGGGGAGAAGGGACCCTATAACATCTGTCTGAGGGGAGGAGGGACCCTATAGCTTCTGTCTGAGGGGAGGAGGGACCCTATAACATCTGTCTGAGGGGAGGAGGGACTCTATAGCGTCTGTCTGAGGGGAGGAGGGACCCTATAACATCTGTCTGAGGGGAGGAGGGACCCTATAACATCTGTCTGAGGGGAGGAGGGACCCTATAACATCTGTCTGAGGGGAGGAGGGACCCTATAACATCTGTCTGAGGGGAGGAGGGACCCTATAGCATCTATCTGAGGGGAGGAGGGACCCTATAGCGTCTGTCTGAGGGGAGGAGGGAACCTATAGTGTCTGTCTGAGGGGAGGAGGGACCCTATAACATCTGTCTGAGGGGAGGAGGGATCCTATAGTGTCTGTCTGAGGGGAGGAGGGACCCTATAACATCTGTCTGAGGGGAGGAGGGACTGAAAGATTAGTGGAATCTGTGTGGGTAGCTGGACAGGTAGGATGACTGGCAGTGAAGGTGAACAGGTGGTCAAGTGTCAGGTGACAGAGGAATGGATGAGACTGAGGCAGGAATTCCTTTAACCATAAAGTGGTATATTTACTGAGAAGTCTGTGCTGCATCACAAAGGAAACAAATAACATGTATCCAATCAAATTCATAATCAAAGATCAAATCATATCATTCATTATTAATACACATGAACCATATCGATTGCATAATTGGCCTCTGAGGATCCGTAGGGCTGTGATCATTGACAATTCACATTACACAATATGTTTGAAGCTGCGCTCCAAGCCGCGCTATTAACAATAACTGAATGGCCCACTCTCCAGATCGCCAGAGATAATTCAGATGAAAGGTAACATAGTCGGTGAACTTATGTGGATTCATGGACGCACAGAACTTCTGGATCAGATGGAGTTAAGGAAGAGAAAGCAGCGAGATCAGGCGATGGCAATTTCCTCCTTTTATGGAGTTGAGATCTGTCGGACATTTCCACCTGACCTAATTAAAGCGCCCCTGGCCCAGCTGAGTAAATGGCAATGAATTAAAGGATTATTCCACCAACTCCATGGGCCTTTTCTACAGCCACCCCGGAAATTATTTAAATTCCACACTCCTCAAAAAAGTCTCATTGCTCTCCGTCCTCTGTCATCTCAGGGAGAGGAATTAGTCGGGCAACTGGCCGGATATATGTCCGGTTCTTCATCTGGATCTCCACTGATCTAACACGACCATCGGTCCCAGGCATGGTCTTAGTTATACGGCCCACCGGCCAGGAGGCTCGAGGCAGCTGAGGGACCACCAACATTACTACTTGGCCAGTTTCCAGGCTGGTCATTTCTCTCCGCCATTTCCCTCTGTGCTGTAGACTTGGTAGGTAATCCCGAATGAATCGGGCCCAAAAATTGTCAGCTAAGATTTGGCTGTGTCGCCACCGGCGTCTGCCTACGAGGTTTGTATCAGCATACATGGCTTGAGGAAGTGACGCATCTCGGCGTCCCATCAAGAGCATATTCGGTGTAACCGGATCGGGGTCAGCGATGTCTGCAGAGAGATATCCCAAGGGTTTGGAGTTCAGAATCCCTTCCACCTCTATCAGGACGGTCCTCAAGACAGTTTCAGTGACAGTTTGGTCCCCTAGGACGACTCGTAAGGCCGTCTTTACAGATTTGATCTCTCGCTCCCATGTTCCTCCAAAATGAGGAGCGCCTGGAGGGTTAAATTTGAATGAGATTTGTTGGTCCATCAGCTGATCCTGGAGGCTGGGTTCCATGGCTTGAAAGGCTTCCTCCAACCTGGTTTCTCCTGCCTTGAAGTTCGTACCTCTGTCAGCCAGGATCTCGTAGGGTTTCCCCCGTCGGGAGATAAACCGCCGTAGGACCATGAGGAAGGCTTCAGTATCCAAACTCTCCAGTAGGTCCAGGTGGACACATCTGGTTGTCAAACACTTGAATAGAATGCCCCAGCGCTTTTCCACACGACGACCTAACTTGATCATCAAGGGGCCAAAGCAATCTACTCCTGTTGACCAGAAGGGTGGTTTAAGGAGGCGCAAGCGAGCAGAGGGTAAATCTGCCATTTTGGGCACCGTAGCTCCGGCCCGCCATCTCTGACATTCTACGCAGGCGTATTGGTGCTTACGAATGGCTCCTCGTCCTCCAATTATCCAGTACTTCCGCCTCATCTCCTCATAGACCCTCTCTGGCCCTGGGTGGAGAAGCCTCTCATCATAACTCTTGATGAGGAGCCTGGTAAGAGAGTGTCTGGAGTCAATGATAATTGGGTGGATAGCATCTGGGTCCAAAACCTCTGCTTGGCGCAGCCTCCCTCTGACTCTGATCACTCCAAAGATTGGATCATATTCTGGGGCAAGAGAGAGAAGACGGCTGTCCTAAGCCACTTCCCTACCGGCTTTCAGAGCTTTTAACTCCTCAGGGAAGCTAACTGCTTGTGCTTGCTGGAGGAGTAGTGTCTCTGCCGCGAGGGAGGTAGGTATAGAAGCCACCCCATCTGAGGTCTGGTTTGTGGCGGTGATCAGATCCGGCAGTGTTTGGGATTGTGTTAGGTCAGGGAGAGCCGTTGTTGGTTCCGTAGAAATGCTGTAGCATTGGGCGGACCTCCTTAACTCATGAGCTTCAGTTGGTTGCGGAGGGGCCGTGCGCCTGGGGACTGTTGGCCACTCGTTCTCTGGTTGGGACAAGAATGGTGGTCCCAAGCTCCAGCGATGGGGTTGAGCCAGTTCCTGAAGGGTTTTACCTCTAGTAATGTCATCAGCATGATTGTTTATGCTATCAACATACCTCCAGTCCTGGACTTCTGTTAGGTCTTGGATTTCCGCAATGCGAGTTCCGACGAACACCTTACACCTGCAGGACTCCGACTTGAGCCAGGTCAATACAGTGGTCGAATCACTCCAGTAGATGACCCGTTGGATTGGCAAGGTGAGCTCGGCTCGCAAGGTAGAGGCCAACTGGGCTCCGGAAAGGGCAGCACTGAGTTCCAGCCTAGGCATTGACAACTGCTTCTTGGGTGCGACCCTGGACCTGGCCATGACAAAGGAGACATGGGTGTGGCCTGCCTTATCCTCCACTCTAAGATAGGAAACCGCCCCATAGGCTCGCTCCGAAGCGTCACAGAATACATGCAGTTCCACGCATGATCCTAGTTGGTCAGCACAGGATGGTACATAACATCTTGGAATTTGGACCTCAGAGAGCTCCGTTAACTCCGTTTCCCAACAGATCCATCGTTCCACTAGGTCAGCCGGGTGGATTGGTTCATCCCAGTCCCTCTTGGTCTGCCACAGGTCCTGGACTAAGACTTTGGCCTGTGTTGTGTATGGCAGGATATACCCAAGGGGATCGTATTGACTGGCCAGTGTCCGATAGATGGTGCGCAGAGTGGGGGTTTCGGTACTCGGGGATGAGCGGTGCTTATACCCCAGGGTATCCGGTATGCAGCTCCACCTCAGTCCTAGAGTGGGCTCTTCTGGGTTAGCACCAGACTGCATTAGCCATAGTTCACTGCTACTGGACCTAGCTTGTGGCGGGAGGTGCTGGATAACCTCCGCTCTGTTACTAGCCCACTGTCGGACCTCAAATCCCCCTTTGGACAGGAGATTCTGTACTTTATCAAGGAGTGCTTTCGCTTCAGCCGTGGATGGGATGCTCTGTAAGCAGTTATCCACATAGAAGGCATTTTCCACTGAATCCAATACTTCTGGGTCACTGTCTGGATGCTCCCGTGCGTGTCTCTGCAGAACGTATATGGCACAGCAAGGACTGCAGGTGGTGCCAAATGGGAGTACCTGCCATTCATAGATTGTGGGCTCTGCATCTCGTTTAATATCTCGCCATATGAACCGGAGCAGTGTGGTGTCGGAAGGCAGTAAACGAATCTGATGAAACATGGCTTTGATGTCTCCACTGATGGCTGTAGAGTGCTGCCGGAACCGGAGAAGGACACCGAGCAAGGAAGGACCTAAGGTTGGTCCGGGGAGTAGACAGTCATTCAGGCTTTGACCAGCAGCTTGGAATGAACAGTTGAAGACAAGTCTATACTTCCCACCATGTTGCTGGATAACATGGTGAGGGAGATACCAGGATTCACGGAGTGCGTTTCCCTCTTCATGAGCTGTCACTTCAGTGACGTAGCCTGCCTTCACAAGGTTATGAATATCTCGATTATGAACTTCTGCAAGCTCAGGATTCTTCACCAGGCGTCGCGCCGTTCCACGCAGTAGTGGGAGTACAGCCCGTGTCGTGGTTGCCAGAGGAGGATGGTTGGGCACCCGTAGCAGTGGGGTTGCATACCTGCGAACACCATCCATTTCAGTGGTGGTGGTGCTCTTCTCCAGGAGGTCTAATGCATAGGAGTCATGTTTCGAGTGAGTGACCTCCTGTAGCTTCCGGTTGGAGAATGTGTCCATCTTCCAGAGCATCTCAACATTCCGAAGGAGGTCAGTGGCTGCATCTGGATTGCTTCTGGTGAAGAGGACTTGCTGTGACTGTACAGTTTGGGTGGAGAGAAGTAGATGGGATGGACCTTGTACAGCCCAACCCAAGAATGTATGGACAGCAATGGGCCCTCCTTCTGGTCCAGTTCGTATAGGCTCAGTCGGGGTGACGAGATGTGGGTGGTCTGACCCAATCAGGATAAGTGGTGCTACTCTGGCCAGGTTAGGAAGAGGCAATCCTCGTAGATGAGGATATAGTTTCTGTAGAACACTTACTGGGCAGGAGTGCTCTGCGAGATTCAAGCCATCTGCCGTGAAGGCATTGGTGATGTTATAGGCCACGTCCCTGTTTCCTGAAGGTGAAATGCTAAAGCTTACAGCAGAGCCTTTCATTTGGATAACATCATGTCGCACCGTTCTGAGATTAAGGGTCTCGGGGGTCCCCTCCAGGTTAAGCTGACGGGTGGCCGCCGTGAGAATGATTGTTCTTTCTGACCCATCATCTAGAACGGCGAATGTATCAATGCTTCTCCCTTCACTTTGCAGAGTGACCTTGACCACCTTCAACATGACCCTTGGAGACCGGTTCTGCTGGTTGAGGTACAGCTCCTTTACAGCTCCTACCATGAGCATACTCTGCTCCTTCTGTGCTTGGGGAATTAGATCATGCAACACGGTGAGATGGATTTCTTTACAGCGGTTGCAGGGTTTCCTCAATGTGCAGGTCTCCGCCTTATGGCTACGGGCACACTTGTAGCGTCGCTCGCCTGAAGTGATCCAGGCCTTCAATTGAGTTTGAGTGAGCTTTGAGTGAGCCAAGGAAGTGCCCCTTACTATTGCAATATGGGCAGTAAGGCTGGAATTTGATGTTCTTGGGAGGGGTCTTCTTCCCGGGTTCCTCCCCGGCCTCACTATTTAAGTACATGGTAGTGGGATTTGGCCTTTTCTGTCCCTCCTGGCCTTCAAACTCCTTCCTTCCCCCGGTGGCTATGGCTGAGATTGTGGCCTGGTGAGCGATGCTCTTCGCCTTTGCCTTCACCTCCAACCATGCGGCCAGGTCTCTGAGAGCATAGGTGCTTCTCGAGCCCTCTTTCAGGATGCCCTTATTCAAACAATGTTCAATGAAACTGTCTCTGAGGTACACTGGAAGTTTGCTAAGAAGCCTGTCCACGTGGGAGCCACATTTCAGCTCGTTCCCGTCTTCTCCTTCAACGGATTGGAGCATCGAGGTCAGGGATTGGACAGCCAGGGAGAATTCTTGGAAGGCAGCATGGTCTCCCATTTTAATTGGAGACGTGTTCAGGATGTTGTTTAGTTCATTCTGGACTAGCTGACGTGGCTCACCATATCTCGCCTTCAGGGCCTGGAGAGCAGCAGTGTATGGTGTTGCGGAGTGCATAAAGGATTGGGCCAGCCTGTATGCACTGGGAAACCGCAAATGATCCATTAGTACTTGGTATTTGTAGCATTCTGACAGATGACTGTGAATACCCAGTAGACTCTCCAATGCCATTTCCAAAAGGACAAATTCACTCTCCTTTCCAATTTTCAAAGTATGGCAGTTTGGGTCTGGGAATTCCATAGGCTGAGGCTACTAGAAGTTTCATAATGTTGGCTCCCTCTTCTGGTTGCGTGAAGGATAAACCCGGAACTTCTGATGAGCCCACTGTGGCCTCATTGGGCTGGTCCCCTACTGTCCCAGACCCACCATTTGTGGCAGCCGGAATTGGGCGAGAGCCCGCCGACCTGTTGTTTGAGGACTGGCCTGGCCCTGGACGAAAGGAACGATTTGCCTTGGTTGGTAATTGGCGGAAAGGCGAAGGAGTGATGCTTTGTCCAGATGGAGGAATGCTAACTTGTGTCACTGGCATAGAGGGCGTTGGCGGAGCGGCCTGTCTCCTGTGCTCCGTGTTGGCTGTTGACCCCGGAGCCTCCGGGGACTGTGTGCCATGCTGTACCAGAGGGGCAGATTGGGAAAGAAAGGCAGACAGTTCAGGTCCATGTGGAGGGGTGGTCAGGTCAACTCCCTGTTCGTTCCTCTCCAGGAAGGATGAGACCATCCGTGCCTCCTCCAATTCCCTTCTGGCTTGACGGTGCCGTCGCTGCTGTGCCAGGTCCTTGGCAATGAATTCCCGTTCATGTAGAGCTCTACGGGCCTGCACATCCAATTGGTGACATCGTTCATCAGCCTGTCGTTCCTCCTCAATCTGACGCTCAATTTCTTCCAAAGCTAATAGTTTCATCCTCTCTTGTAGGACAGCGGTCTGTGAATCGCTGAGGGCTAGTGAATGGCGGCTGCCATGGCCACTTCCAAAGGGGTATCCACTGGTCGAACTCCCACTCCGTCTATAGTGCTTCGACGATTTCCCATTAGTTAAGGGGTGAGCGGAGCCTGCCTCTGGAAGCTGGTCGACCTGTGCGGTGGGAGTTACCTCCTCCATAGGTTCTTCATGTAGACCACTTTCCTGCTCCAAAGCAGTTTCCGGTCCTTGGCTCAGAGGGGATGGTTGATGGCTGAAACGTATAGTTGATCCATCAACACTTTGAGCTCTGGTGGGCTTGCCCTTTGATGTCGGAAACTCGACCACATAATCCTTAAGATAACCAGGTGCTTGCCTGGTTCTTCTGGTGCTGCTGGTGGTTGAGGATGAAGCCTTTGTTGCTTTAGGCTTAGCTCCTGGATATTTCCTTTGTTCCAAGACCTTTCCCTCAGCTGCTCTCTCCTCCTCTCTTCTTCCTTCCAGTGGAGACAATTCTTCCCTCTCCGCCTCCATTTCCTTTTCACCTGTCTTTGGTTCAGTCATCATCCGACTCGAAGGACCATTGAAAGATTAGTGGAATCTGTGTGGGTAGCTGGACAGGTAGGATGACTGGCAGTGAAGGTGAACAGGTGGTCACGTGTCAGGTGACAGAGGAATGGATGAGACTGAGGCAGGAATTCCTTTAACCATAAAGTGGTATATTTACTGAGAAGTCTGTGCTGCATCACAAAGGAAACAAATAACATGTATCCAATCAAATTCATAATCAAAGATCAAATCATATAATTCATTATTAATACACATGAACCATATCGATTGCATAATTGGCCTCTGAGGATCCGTAGGGCTGTGATCATTGACAATTCACATTACACAATATGTTTGAAGCTGCACTCCAAGCCGCGCTCCGCGGTAATAACTATTAACAATAACTGAATGGCCCACTCTCCCGATCGCCACAGATAATTCAGATGAAAGGTAACATAGTCGGTGGATTTACGTGGATTCATGGACGCACAGAACTTCTGGATCAGATGGAGTTAAGGAAGAGAAAGCAGCGAGATCAGGCGATGGCAATTTCCTCCTTTTATGGAGTTGAGATCTGTCGGACCCTATAACATCTGTCTGAGGGGAGGAGGGATCCTATAACATCTGTCTGAAGGGAGGAGGGAACCTATAACATCTGTCTGAGGGGAGGAGGGATCCTATAACATCTGTCTGAGGGGAGGAGGGATCCTATAACATCTGTCTGAGGGGAGGAGGGATCCTATAACATCTGTCTGAGGGGAGGAGGGATCCTATAACATCTGTCTGAGGGGAGGAGGGACCCTATAGCGTCTGTCTGAAGGGAGGAGGGAACCTATAACATCTGTCTGAGGGGAGGAGGGATCCTATAACATCTGTCTGAGGGGAGGAGGGACCCTATAGCATCTGTAAGAGGGGAGGAGGGACCCTATAACATCTGTCTGAAGGGAGGAGGGATCCTATAGTGTCTGTCTGAGGGGAGGAGGGATCCTATAGTGTCTGTCTGTGCGCCTCTTGCGATGCGCCACTCGAGAGCCCTAAACTTGCAAACTTTGAATCTCTGACCTGTACACAGTAGTATAAGCATCTTTAAACACCAGACCATGAATGGCAGCATCATCAGAAGACTAGACAATAAAGTTATCAGGATTACTGCTAGTGCATTCACTTGTGTACAGTGTGAATAAGATGGGTGAACTCACAGAAACCTGCCGGGCCCCTGTGCTAAGGTCTCTAACCTGTTGAGTACGGCTCATCGGGAATGAGTGGTAACACCTTACGGTATGAGGTTAATTCCTATCTCCTTGAACTGGCTGAGTAGGAAATGTGGCTGTATTGTGTTAAACGTTGAAGTGAAATCAATAAACGACTGTCTAGCATAGGCCTTGGTGTTTTCCAGATGCTTAACAATGAGATGCACTATGGTGTTGATTGCATCATCAGTTCCACAACTTTGCTCATAGGCAAATTGATAAGGATCTAACACAAGGTTCACGTGTGAATGGACACCAGGATCTTTTCAAAACACTTCATTAGGATGGGGGTCAGGGCCACAGGTCTATATTATTTTTGGCAAGGCTTTTTGGGAACTGGAGTGATTATGTCCTTTTTCCAGACTGCATGGGAGTCTACAGATCGGGCACCAAACCGGAGTCAGTTCCTCTGCGCACATTTTTTAAAAAGCAAGCAGAGATGCCATCAGCACCTGTCGCCTTATTCATTCAGGTGTGCTTGAAGAGTCTAGTGAAAAGTATAGGATTGATTTCCAACCTATGAACAATCATCAACAACAAAAGTGTCAATCACATTATCAGACTCAACAGAGAAGTAAAAAGTAAAAAAAAACATTTAAATCATTTGCTTTGGTCAGCTCATCTGGTGTGTGCAATGATTTTTTTTGCAAGGTTCATGTTGGTTATTGTCCTCATCGACTCCCAACATCTTTTGGAGTTGGTTCTTGGGAACTCTTCCATTGATTCCTTGTGTTATTTCCTTGTCTCCCGGAGCTTTTGGTTGAGCTCCTTTTGCCCACATTTCAGTTGTTGTTGGTCCTTGTTTTTGAATGCTTGCCTCATGTGGTTGATCCAGTCATTTACCTCCTTTGTGATGTATGGTGTGCTGTTTGGGTATGCCTTTATTGTCTCTCTGTGCATCACAGAGTCAGCACAGACATGGATGTAGTCTGTGACAATCTGTGTTGACTTGTGCATGTCTAACTCATGAAAAATGTCCCAATCTGTACACACATAGAAAAAAAACATGCTATGCTGTCCTCAGCCTACACATTCACAGATATCACAAGGGGTCTCCTGCCCTTGAGAGCTGTACGGTAGGTGGGAATGAGCTGGACAGTGTTGTGATCAAAGTTAAACAAGGGTGGTTTGGCTCTAGCTGTAAATGCACTCTGATTCCCCCTCATTTGCCTCTCTTCAGCGGTCGCCTTGGTTGTTTCACATCAATGAGGAGGCATGATCCAGCCACTCCAGGGTCTCGTAGTGACAGACGTGCATCTCTGGTGTAGGTAAGCAGTGCCTGATTGTTTGTGACCGATGCCTGGTTTCCCATGCGAGCCGGCGTAGTTTGGTATGATGAGGTGAAAAGCAAGAAGATCAGCACTGCAAACAAAAGTCTTGCAACGTTTACCATTCTTTCTTGACATTGACAGCTTACAAAAACAAATCAAAAACGTATTAAATCAAGCATATTACAAAAATACAGCATAGCAAGCAGAGCAGCGCCACCAGGAAGTGGAGAA
Source organism: Oncorhynchus mykiss (assembly GCF_057628025.1). NCBI lineage: Eukaryota > Metazoa > Chordata > Actinopteri > Salmoniformes > Salmonidae > Oncorhynchus > Oncorhynchus mykiss. The sequence continues at coordinate 20,814,794 of NC_143030.1, forward strand.
GGTAGAGAGAAGAGAGACAGAGATAGAGAGAGAGTATTAGAGATAGAGAGAGAGTGAGCTCATGAGCTTCTGACTTCTTCTGAAAAAAATATAGAATCAGAGTTGGATAAATGTAGATGAACTAGATTTTTTTTCACAAGGACTTATACAGGATACTGACCTCAACATTAAAACCTTTAAACCAAATTAAAATTCCAAACCTTGATTTATGACAAAATTACCTGAATGGACGATTACTACCAAGGACCATCAAGAAAAACCAAAACCTGCAGAAGAAACACAGCAGAACCTGGAAATACCATCCAACACAAAACTGAGTGAGTAATGTTCAGTATGAAGCTACATCTGAAGCCAAAAAGTAAAAGACAATAATCTGTGGGTCATTTTGTTATATAAAGCTAAGATAATACGGCTACTAAGCTACCAAGCTGCTAGGACAGAACAGACCTGGCTGCAACTTCAATTAGCACTGAAGTGTGAAGTAAAATGTGTGAAAACTCGAGGACCTAACAATGGCAGGAGAGTCTCACAGCCTCCCTCACCCAAATGCAGAGGCCTTTGAAGCGATGGCTTATCCCTGTCCAACGGCCATTACAATACAGTACCCCCAAGTACCCCCAAGTACCCCCAAGTACCCCCAAGGATATTAAAAATAACACTGCGTGGAATACGTACAAAAACAACTCCTCAAGGACAAGCCAGATACACTACTTGCTGATGGCTACAAAGAGGGGAACATAAGCAACTTAATTTTCCACACAGACCATCCCCTGGCAATGCACAGTGCTACTAGAGCACTGTGTCAAGAGAGAGGGTATTGGCCTAGGGTGGAAACTCAGAATACTAGACATTGAGGAAACAACCTCTATCAATGTGAGCAAGTCTGGGACAGTAATGGTTCCGTGGCCTCCAACTGCTCTTAAATGCAAGTAAAACTAAATGGATGTTCTTCAACCGTTCGCTGCCTTCACCTGCCCGACCGTCCAGCATCACTACTCTGGACGGTTCTGACTTAGAATATGTGGACAACTACAAATACCTAGGTGTCTGGTTAGACTGTAAACTCTCCTTCCAGACTCACATTAAGCATCTCCAATCCAAAATTACACCTAGAATCAGCTTCCTATTTCGCAACAAAGCATCCTTCACTCACGCTGCCAAACATACCCTCGTAAAACTGACTATCCTACCGATCCTTTACTACGGCGATGTCACTTACAAAATAGCCTCCAACACTCTACTCAGCAAATTGGATGCAGTCTATCACAGTGCCATCCGTTCTGTCACCAAAGCCCCATATACTACCCACCCCTGTGACCTGTATGCTCTCTTAGGCTGGCCCTCGCTTCATATTCGCCAGCAAACCCACTGGTTCCAGGTCATCTATAAGTCTCTGTTAGGTAAATCCCTGCCTTATCTCAGCTCACTGGATGGGACAATTGGTGCACAGTTGGTGCGGGACCCAGACCCCGCTCCGCTTGAGACTCCCCCCACTTCGGTGGCGCCTCTGGTGCGGGGATCGTCGCCGGGGACTCCAGACTGTAGATCGTTGTCGCGGACTCCAGACCGAATCAACCTATCATGGACACTAAGCGGGACGTACCTCGGTCCAGCTGGACACTGAGGTGGAGTAGGCTCTGACCAAGATACCCGCTCGATGTCCGCGTCCACCTCCGACACCACCAGACAAGAGGCCGGAAGTCTGGGGGTGGGATCGATGGACCGTATCATACAGACGGGACAGTGCGTCTGCCTTAGCTTTCTGGGAACCTGGTCTATACGATATTGTAAATCTGAATCTAGTGAAAAACATGACCCACCTTGCCTGGCGAGGGTTCAGTCTCCTCGCCGCCCGGATGTACTCCAGATTACGGTCGTCAGTCCAGATTAGGAAAGGGTGTTGAGCCCCCTCAAGCCAATGACTGCACACCTTCAGAGCTCCACACCTTCCAGCCGACCACCGCAGACACACCGGTCCACCTTTCAGCAGTGAGGTAATGGGAGCCGGCACCTGCCCAAAACCTCGGATAAACCTCCGGTAGTAATTGGCAAACCCTAAAAACCGCTGCACCTCCTTTACCGTGGTGGAAGTCAGCCAATTACGCAGGGCTGCAATGTGGTCACACTCCCTCACCAACTCTGATGTGGAAATGCGTTAACCCAGGAAGGAGACGGGCTGTTGGGAGAACACTCATTTCTCAGCCTTGACGTATAGGTTATGCTCCAACAGTCGCCCAAGTACTCTGCACACCAGAGACATGCGCGGCAAATATGGCGGAAAATATCAGCATTTCGTCGATATACGCCACCACACCCTGCCCGTGCAGGTCCCTGAGAATCTCGTCTACAAAGAATTGGAAGACTGCTGGGGCATTCTTCAACCCATACGGCATGATGAGGTACTCATAATGGCCGGATGTGGTACTAAACGCTGTCTTCCACTCATCTCCCTCCCCGGATACGCACCAAGTTATACGCGCTCCTGAGATCCAGTTTAGTGAAGAAGCGTGCTCCGTGAAATGACTCAGTCGCCATAGCGATGAGAGGTAGCGGGTAACTGTATATGTTTCCATAGCCACCGTCTCCTCCTGTGACAGGGGATACACGTGACTCCTGGGAAGTGCGGCGTTTACCTGGAGGTTTATCGCACAATCCCCTCATTGATGGGGTGGTAATTGGGTTGCCCTCTTTTTACAGAAGGCGATAGCGAAATCGGCATATTCGGGGGGAATGCGCAGAGTGGAGATTTGGTCTGGACTCTCCATCATCGTTGCACCGATGGAACCTCCCACACACCTACCTGAGCACTCCTCTGACCACCCTTTTAGAGTCCTCTGTTGCCACGAAATAGTGGGGTTGTGAAAGGCCAACCAGGGAATCCCCAGCACCACCGGAAAAGCACGAGAATCTATGAGGAAGAGAATAATTCTCTCCTCATGACCCCCCTGCGTAACCATGTCCAGTGGAGTCGTGGCCTCCCTAACTACCCCTGACCCTAATGGTCGACTATCTAGGGCGTGCTCATGGAATGGTTTGTCCATCTGTACCTGGGGAATCCCTAACCTATGCGTGAAACCGCGGTCCATAAAATCCCCGCTGCGCCTGAATCTACTAGCGCCTTATGCTGGGAATGGGGGGGAAACTCAGGGAAAGAAATTAACACATACATATGACCAACAGGGGACTCTGGGTGAGCCTGGCGCTGACTCACCTGGGGTGTCCGAACAGTACTCGGCCTGCCGTCTCGACTCCCAGACGAGCTACTCCAGCACCGGTCGGCAGTGTGCCCTCTCCGACGACACCCAGTGCAGGAGGAGGCTCCTCCTCCGATCCCCCTCGCAGCAGCACCCCCTAACTCCATGGGGGTTGGAGCGGAGGCGCTGGGGGGTGGAACCAACAGGACCCGATCCAGACGCCCGCGTGTAGCCAGCAAGTTGTCCAGCCTGATGAACATGTCCACTAGCTGGTCTAGGGTGAGGGTAGCGTCTCTGCATGCTAGCTCCCTGCGGACGTCCTCACGTAAGCTGCACCTATAGTGGCCCTGTAGTTCTACCCTGCTCCGGCGGCCAAGGTCCTGAACTCCAGAGCGTAGTCTTGTGCACTCCTCGTCTCTTGCCGTAGATGGAACAGACACTCACCCGAACTCTGGGTAGTGGTCCCTCGCCTAGTCTGGTCCAACCCAGACCACATTGGCCCGCTCCAGAGCTTTGCCTGACAGGCAGGAGACGAGGACGTTCATGCTCTCACCTCCAGAAGGAGCCGGGTGCACGGTTGCCAGGTAAAGCTCCAGCTGGAGAAGGAAACCCTTGCACCCGACAGCTGTCCCATCGTACTCCTTCGGGAGCGCGAGTCGAATACCACTGGTTGGAGTGTGGCTGGTGGAGGGGTAGGCAGGCCACCCCTCTCGCATCTCTGTGGTGTGGTGGTGTGGTGTTGTGGTGTTGCACTCGCTCCTCCATGGAAGTGGAGAGCGTTTCAGCTCCTGCTGATTCCATAAGTGGTGCGGGATTCTATTACGAGCCTCCTTGAAGGAGGGAGGTGCAGGAATCTGGAGCAGGAGAGCAAGGAAGTCCCCGTGGCACAATAGTCCCAACTCAACAACAACATGGGGGGGAATACGCCCAAAATGAGGTTGCCAGACACAGGGAAATAAAATTTGCACACAGAGGAGAAACCTCTACTCCTAAACACATACCAAAAACGGTACAACTGCCGTGTGAAAGAAAACCCTGTGGTGCAGACACGCACCCCTAACAAAGTAACCACAGCAAAACAATCCCGCACAAAGACTAGCAGGCAGCGGAGGTAAATAAACCCACCGAAATAAACTAATAGGACACAGGTGTAAACAATACAGACAGACACAAACAAAAAAGGAAAAATGGATCGGTGGTAGCCAGTAGGCCGGTGACGACGACCGCCGAGCATTGCCCAAACAGGGAGAAGAGCCACCTTCGGTGGAAGTCGTGACATGGCCAGGTCGCAGTTGTAAATGAGAACTTGTTCTCAACTAGCCTACCTGGTTAAATAAAGGTGAAATAAAAGAAAATACATTTACAACATTAACAATGTCTACACTCTATTTCTGATCAATTTGATGTTATTTTAATGGACAAAAAATTTATTTGCTTTTCAGGAACAATGGTGGCCCTCTTGAAGCATGTGGGAACAGCAGACTGGGATAGGGAGAGATTGAATATGTCCGTAAACACACCAACCAGCTGGTCTGCACATGCTCTGTGGACGCGGCTGGGAATGCCATCTGGGCCTGCAGCCTTGCGAAGGTTAACACGTTTAAATGTTTTACTCACGTCGGCTGCAGTGAAGGAGAGTCCGCAGGTTTTGGTAGTGGGCCGTGTCAGTGGCACTGTATTGTCCTCAAAGCGAGCAAAGAAGTTATTTAGACTGTCTGGGAGCAAGACATCCTGGTCCGCAACGGGGCTGGTTTTCTTTTTGTAATCCGTGATTGACTGTAGACCCTGCCACATACCTCTTGTGTCTGAGCCGTTGAATTGCAACTCTACTTTGTCTCTATACTGACGCTTAGCTTGTTTGATTGCCTTGCGGAGGGAATAGCTACACTGTTTGTATTCGGTTATGTTTCTGGTCACCTTGCCCTGGTTAAAAGCAGTGGTTGAACGTCAAGGGTGAAGAGGTCAATCCGTGACAGCGTAAATAAGTATTGTGTGTCACCCTGTTCTCTAGATAGTGCCCTCCTTTCGAGAACACTATTTAAGGGGGAAAGGTTGCCATTTTAGGTTTTCACTAAAAGTGGACAGAGAGAGAGGATTATAGAATGACAAGAGGGAAAAAGACATGGACAGAAAGAAAAGAGAAGGAATATGTTGGTATTGTGGGATAGTGGGATTAAAAGGAGAAGGTATTGGTGTTGACTGTGCTTAGGAGAGGGTAGGGAATATGCGCAAGGAGATGGGAGAGTGAGAGGGAGATAGAGAGACAGAGAGACAAAGAGAGAGAGAGACAGAGAGAGGGAGATAATGAGAAACAGGGGGAGGTGATACTGGCATGGTGAGAAACACATAGAGACCCGAAATAGATCTGCAAAGAGCAAGGTGTTGAGTCAGAAATTAAAAGAAGGAAGGAAGGCAGATGCCAGGGGAGAGAGGGAGTGAGAGTGAATGATAAAGAGAGAGAAAGAGAGAGAGAGAGAGAGAGAGAGAGCGAGAGAGAAAGAAAGAAAGAAAGAAAGAAAGAAAGAAAGAAAGAAAGAAAGAAAGAAAGAAAGAAAGAAAGAAAGAAAGAAAGAGAAGGAGAGACACATGGGGTTGAGTCACATAGAGAGCAGTGAAGAAGAATCCCTAAAGCACACAGAATTACAGCAACCACAGAAAGATCCACACAGTAATACCACTGACACAGACACACTGGAAATAGAGGAATGAACGATGGATATACAAATACAACGATGGGGAAAGGGCTAGAATATGGTCTGAGAATGGAGGATAGGAAGAGGAGAGAGAATGGGTTAGAGATGGAGTGATGAGGATATGTGAAAGGAGGAGAAGGAGAACAAGTTTGATGGTAAGGTAAGGTGAGAGGGGGGGTTGAAGGTCAAGCAACTAAAAACATGAATAAAATGAACAACAGTAAAAGTAAATTTACAAGCACACATCCTGAGACACACAAATAAAATAAAATAAAAAAAGACGCCAGGAACATCATAAGAAAAGGAAACTTGGAAACACAACACACACCATCCTACCTCTGCCTATTTTTAACCACATCTGGAGGAGCCACGTGAGGAGGGGAGGAGGGAGGGAGGGCGATGAAGGGGGGAGAGAGAGAGAGAGAGAGGCATGGCAGGGAAAACAGCCTGAAACAAACAGGTAGAGAGAGAGGCAGAGAGCTTCAGAGAGCAACACCAGGCAGCTCCAGCACCATGCCAACAGGGGCAGCATCAAACAGCAGTGCTAGATCACTTAAATGCACCGCTAGAAAACATATTGTCACTAGAAAGCCAACGGTAAGCTGTGGCAATTAACGCCGGCTGTGAACTAACTCCCCGCCTCTTCCTCCGCCGAGCTTCGAGACGCCCCTGTGTGCGTTTCCCAGCCAACCGTTAGTCAACAACAGTGTGTGTGTGTGTGTGTGTGTGTGTGTTTTCTTTAATATGGGTGGTGAGGGTACTCTTCTGCAGTGAAGTGCATCTTTGTGTGACTGGATTGTCTCTGAGCTCAGGACAAAACAGAGTGCTGTAATGACACCAGCTAAATGCATGCTACTGTCGTACTAATGAGACAGACAGGGACAGAGAGCGAGAGAGAGAGAGAGAGAGAGAGAGAGAGAGAGAGAATGGGGGAGATAGAGGGAGAGTGAGCGAGAAAGAGAGAGAAGAGAGAATGAAAGAGAGAGCAGTTGTCTGTATGCCTCTAAAGCCCAGCTGCCTGTGAGAAGCTGATGAGGAGGAGGAGGAAGAAGAGGAGGAGGAAAAGGAAGAGAGGAGGAGGAATGCCTTATCTCTCCTCTTTTCCTCCCATTACCTCTCCTCTCCATTTTCTCCCCTCCCCTCTCAGAGAGATGATTCGGTTTGGTGACTTAATCCGTCTCTCCACTCAGCCCATTCATTCTGTTTAATACATATACCCACCAGTCTGCCTCTCCTCCTACTCCATCTCTAACTCCCTCTCTCTCGGAATGCTCTTAAATTTATTATTCTACCAAAAGCCCCTCTGAAGATCATGAGATACACTCAATTAGACAGACTAGGGCCGTCTGGGAGCCCAGGGGACCCATGGGAAGCCAGGCTGAGGGGAGAGAGAGAGGGGCCTAAAGCCTAGTAGAGGATGGGCTAATTAAGGAATAAGGCCCGAAGGGGTGTGGTATATGGCCAATATACCACGGCTACATGCTGTTCTTATGCACGACGCAACGCAGAGTACCTGTATACAGCCCTTACCCGTGGCATATTGGCCATATAACACAAACCCACAAGGTGATTTATTGCTATTATAAACTGGTTACCAACGTAATTAGAGCAGTAAAAATATATGTTTTGTCATACCCGTGGCATACAGTCTCATATACCACGGCTGTCAGCCAATCAGCATTCAGGGCTCAAACCACCCCGTTTATAATACACCAATGAGACGTGGGGATGGAGTGAGGTGGGGAGAGGAGGAGGAGATGTAGATGATGTTAACGGGCGGTGGGATAGGTGATAGATATTCTACAACAGAAAATACTAATAATGTGTTTTAGAATGGATCATTTGTTGGAAGGGCTCCTCTGGAAGAGACGCTTGTTGTGAGATAGAAACACAAGATTGGGAATGGTTTGACGGAGAGGGAGATAATTATTTACGTTATGGGAATGGTTTGACGGAGAGGGAGATAATTCTTTACGTTATGGGAATGGTTTGACGGAGAGGGAGATAATTCTATACGTTATGGTCCTACGGATGGAGGGCCAGAGAAGTCGAAAATCAGTCAGCCAGCCAGCCCGCCGGGCTCTCCCTTGAGGTGCATGGTGGTCAGGGTGCTCTGCAGGCTCCCCCAGGTGACCGTCTTGCCGCTGCACATCTTGCCGCTGCCCGTCTTACCCACAATCACTGTGGCGTCTCGGGAGTTCTTGGTCTCGTACAGCTGGATGACCTTGATCAGGGTGAAGTGCCTGACGCAGCTCCGCCTCGATCGGCTCTCTCAGCTGGGGGAAGAGGGGGAGGAGACGGAAGGATGGCAAGATAGAGTGAGTGAAGCCGAGACAGAAGGACGAAGTGAGTGAAGCAGTATTAAAGAAAACTTGCTGAGGTGAGGACCAGGTCACCCCTGGGGGCATCTGGTTATACAGCAGTCAGGGGCCTCTGAATTACACAGTTGACCTATGCTGACTAGCACTTACTGTAGTTATGATGTAGCATAGTGTGCTTAAGAACCCCTACAGATACTGTCTCTATGTCCCTGTTCCTCTTTCTGCACCTGTACCAGCCTGACTGTTGAGAGTGTTTATAAGCACACCAAATCAACAGCTAGATGAATAAACAGTCTCCTAGCTCTCTCTCTCTCTCTCTCTCTCTCTCTCTCTCTCTCTCTCTCTCTCTCTCTCTCTCTCTCTCTCTCTCTCTCTCTCTCTCTCTCTCTCTCTCTCTCTCTCTCTCTCTCTCTCTCTCTCTCTCTCTCTCTCTCTCTCTCTCTCTCTCTCTCTCTCTCTCTCTCTCTCTCTCTCTCTCTCTCTCTCTCTCTCTCTCTCTCTCTCTCTCATGCAGAGCCGATGCAGAGTAGAGCAGCTCAACACACTGAATTATGTATGCAGATGTGATGCAGCATTTTTCATCTTGGCTCACGTCTCGCTAGTGTGAAAAGCAGATGGCACATTTTGAAGATGGCAGTCATGTGTAGAAAGAGAGAGAGAGAGAGAAAGCGAGAGTGAGGATGGATTGATCGCTACAGTCCTTTCTCCAGAAGTTTTTTTCCCCCCCATTCTGCCTCTGCAGCTTCTCAGTCCCAACATTGGTTCATCAGAACAAACACTGGTGTGTGTGTGTATATCTTTGTGTGCGTGTGTGTATGTCTGCCTGTGTATGTCCCACCATCACCCAGACAAAGGCACATTGAGTGTCCGTTGACTGAAGCCTGAAGCGTTGAGCCGTTTTAGGGACTGGGAGACTCATTAGTTAAACTGTGAGGCTCCCTCTGTCCCTTGTCCTATAGTTAATGAATTACGCCCATCTGCTTAGACAGGCTGCATTGACGAGTCATTTTCAGCTCAACTGGAATGTGGAACTAGGAGGCCACTTTGTGTTTCTCTAATTCTCCAGAGTGTTGAGTGTTTCAAACCTTCTGTCTGTTTGTCCCTCTCCTTATCTAGTTTGCGACAATTTGTGGAGAGTTGTTTTTGGTACCTTTCTGTAGTCGATGGTGGGGGTCTCCACCGCGGGGATGAGGTCCTGGATGATGTTGTTGAACAGCGACAGGTCGACGGAGGACACCTTGGTGTTGTTCATGTCCTTCATTGACATCAGCAGGATCTGGTCTGGGGTCAGAGGTCAGGGGCATGACGTCACATCCTGTTTGAGCCACAGCGAGGTACTGTAGAGTTGATTGTTTCTAACATGAGTTTAAATGCAACTGTACGTCAGCTAGGTCAACTGTAAGTTACACAATGTGTGTGACGTCATATCCTGTCTCGAACAACAGCTAGGTACAGTTTACAGTTTAAATGCAACTGTGAGTAAAATGTATCAACTGTACACAATGTTATTTTTCAACCATTACAGATTTACCTTTCACATAGAAATGATGTTGTAGCTGGGAAACTCAACAAATATGTGGAACTGTGAATTTATACCGAAGTACAGAAGTACTACTGAAGCTCGCTATCAGGTAAAATATTAATCCTTTTCATGTTTCTGTCCTCTGATGCATATTTTATGACAGTGCCAGGTTCCCTATGGGGTGTCAAACTCTCATCTGCATTCTGTGTCTATCTGCAGCTCCCTGCTCCCACACTCAGAGCACAGTCTCACACACACACACACACACACACACACACACACACACACACACACACACACACACACACACACACACACACACACACTCTCCCACACACTTCTGCGCACACTAGCACACTCGCACACAAACAGGTACATGTAGGGAGGAAGGCCTTTCAACACATTGTGCCTAGAGGAAGTTATATTACAATGAGACAGGGGCAGAAAAACATTCCTGGAGTCTGACATGTTTGAGGTCAATCACAGGTCAAAACAGTCTATTCAGGAGATTCATTGAAATTCCAGGAATTGGAAAGTGCCATTGGCCAATTTATTCAAAGGGGGAATTTCAAAATGAAATCTTTCTTTCTCTTTGATGTCTGTCTGTCTGTCTGTCTGTCTGTCTGTCTGTCTGTCTGTCTGTCTGTCTGTCTGTCTGTCTGTCTGTCTGTCTGTCTGTCTGTCTGTCTGTCTGTCTAACTGACAATGCCTCTGTTTCTCTCTCTCTGAATGTATCTCCTTCTCTGTCTATGAATTGAAGTCAAATGTAAAACCCTGGTCAGTGTGTGGGGCGATAGATGTGTTGTACATTACTGCTGTGTTAGCTCTTCATCACCCACCTTGTGCAGACTAGTCTGTTCTTGCCAGCATAGTCAGAGTGGTCATGTTTTGACAGCTGCTGCACCACCAGAGAGTACAGGGTGAACTCCGTCTTGGCCAGGAGCTGGAGAAAGAGGAGGGAGAGAGGTGGTAGGGAGAGAGAGAAAGAGAGAGAGAGAGAGGTGGAAGGGAGAGAGAGAGGTGAAAGGGAGAGAGAGTGAGAGAAATGAACCTAGAGCCAGCTGGTTCTGGGGCTCTGTTCAGAGACACACAGACCCCACAGAGCCTCAGGACAAAGCATGACCACAGTGACTGACCCTACCTTAAGAACATCCTTGACTATGTACAGACATAGCATAGCCTTGCCATTGAGAGAGGCCTGTCATCTCGAGAGAGATGATAGGCCACATGCCCACTACCCACAAAACAAGGTGGAAACCGAGCCGCACTTCCTAACCTCCTGCCAAATGTAGGACCACATTAGATACACATATTTCCCACAGATCACACAGACCCACAAAGTTGAAAACAAATCCAACATTGATAAACTCCCATATCTGTTACGAGAAATACAGCAGTGTGTATTTACAGCAGCAAGATTTGTGTTTCCTTGTTCAGGTGGCGTTCGGCGGTCAACGTCACCGGCTTTCTAGTCACCACCGATCCATGTTTCATTTTCGTTTTGTTTTGTCTTCATTATATACACCTGGTTTCTATTCCATAATCAGTGTTCCTTATTTAACCCTCTGGCTTCCCCTTTTGTGTTGTGCGTGATTGTTTCTGTCAAGTGGCTCCGTGTACGTGTTCTGGATTGTTTATGTTTATCCTTGTTGGATTATTGTTGAATTTGAGTAAATATCGTGCCTTTACTCATACCCGTGTCCTGCGCCTGACTCCGCCTTAATCCATTCACCTAGAACACTGAGTGTCCCATTGCCATAATAAAAGAGAGAGAGAGAGCGAGAGAGAGGGGGGGGGGTAAAGAGAAAGAGTGAAGGGGGGTGAAAGAGGAAAAGGTAGAGAAGGAGAGGGGGAGATGGAAGGGGTGGCAGAGAGAAAGAGAGCTGTCATTCCCACACCCATCCACCTCTACTCCATGGCCCCTACAGGCTCCATTGAAGGTCAGGTCTCTCATATAGAAAGGCACCAAGCTTGTGGTGTTGTATCATAACGTAACCTGGTCATGTGAACCGTGTCATATACACATATCTATCTGTCTGTTAGCTAGCATCCCAGCTCTACAGAGAGACAGACAGGCTAGCTAGCTAATACGCTCAGTTGCTGACAGCTTGACCCTCTTCACACACATACTGTGTGTGTTTGTGTGTGTGTTTGTGTGTGTTTGTGCGTGCTTGTGTGTGTGTATGTATGTGTATGTGTGTGTGTGTGGAGGGTCCGTCACAGGGTCACCCTTCCTTCTCTCTCCCCCTCACTCCCTCCACCTTTCCAACCATTCTCTCCTCAAAATCTCCACCCTTCCGCACCTCCACCCTTTCTCAGCAGGGGAGTCTGTGCTCTCTCTGCCCCCCACGGCCACAGACAGACCTGGGGCAGCTCCTAGGACAGCAAGCAGCGCTCGCCATCTGTGTGTGTGTGTGTCAGAGAGGTAGCATGTGAGTATGCATGAGAAGGGTATTCCCAGCAAACCAATATTAGTTCTGTGAAAGTTCCCAGAACATTCGTTAGGTCACGGCAAATGTTCTCATAACTCAAAAACGGTGCAGTCGTGCTGGCGATTATAGAATGTTTGTATAAAACATTCCCCTGATGTTCCAAGAACATTCCTAGAACACATTTAATCTGTTCTTTAAAAGTTCTCAAAATGTTTCATTTCATTCATTCAACATCCAAGACGACTCCCATAACTTAATTAAAAGTTCTGGGAACCTTTAAAGAACTTAGACCAAGTGTTCTGTCAACATTCTTACAACATTATATGAACGTCCTGTGCAACCTAATATAAACATTGTATGTGTCACGAGTGTTTGCGCCCTGCGTGTTGGTTATTTCATTTTGGTTCCTTTTTTTCCCCCCTGGACCTCTCTGCTCTCTGCGCCTGATTCCTCGCTACACACCTAGCCAGCCGTGACAGTATGAATGTCATCACAACTGAGCATATTTTCTGTTTTGGTAAGCTATCTCTTGTAATGTACCCAAACTGTTCCCACAACCTAATGAAATGTTCTGGGAACCGTTAAAGAAAGGCTGTTCTGTCAACATGGTTGCAATATGAAAGGAAAAACAGGACAGTTTTAGTGTTATGGGAACATATCTATTCATATCCCCACAATGTTCCCACAACCTAAAGAAACATTCTGGGAAACTTTGAAGAACAGACTAAATGTGTTCTGGGTTCTTGTAACAACAGGTGAATGTCTTTTTGCATGTTTAAATGTGTTCCAGGAATGTTTATACAAACATTCTATAATCATCAGTACGACTGGACAGTTTGGAAAACATTTGCCACCACCCAACAAATGTTCTGGGAACTTTCACAGAACCAATTTGGTATTGCTGGTAAAACATTACTGGTACATTGTGCAATTACATTAAGTGGAAACCTAATGAGAACGTTGGGGAATGTTCTGTGGTGTTTGTTGGAGATGTTGTGAATAACATTTAAGTGGAGGTTGGAAGAGCATTCCAATGATATTTCATTTTAAACATAGACAAAATTATATATATATATATATTTATTTATAGTTTTTTATATATAGTTTTTTTTACTTAACCTTTATTTAACTAGGCAAGTCAGTTATGCACAAATTCTTATTTACAATGGAGGCCTACACCGGCCAAACCCAGACTTTGCTGGGCCAATTGTGCACCGCCCTATGGGACTCCCAATCACGAACCAGGGTGTCTGTAGTGACACCTCTAGTACCGAGATGCAGTGCCTTAAACCGCTGCGCCACTCGGGAGGAAATGGTACCTCCTGAACAGGAGGAACCCTGGACCCTCAGATTAAAAGTCTAATGCTATCAATAACATTTTTTAGAGTGTTTTTGGGATGTCATCCTAATGTTTGATAAAACCCTAACTATAACTTAGTGGGAACCTTAGCTTATGTTCTGGGACTGTTCCCGGTTTGCTGGGTTGTCAGTGGTTGTTTGTGTGTGTATTTGAGTAAGTGTATGAGTTAGATAGTGACAGTGTACCGTAGTGTGTGTGTGTTTGTGTGTGTCAGCATGTGTGTGCGAGTGAGAGTATGGAGGGCTCCTGGGTTACCATGTCAGTTTGTTCTCATCACTACTCCCTTCGTGCACTTCGGTGACACACAGCCACTCATGCACACAAGCACGCACGCACGCACGCACGCACACACACACATACACATACACACACAGTGTTGCCATGCTAGCCAGAGCTGACGATGGGCTCACGGGAGGCGAATCCCCTCTCCTGTCTGTTCCAGCTCACAGAATACAGAATAAGCTTCTCCACTCTCAAACCAGGCCAAAGAAGACCAAAGTAGGCCAAACACCTAGGCCAAAAAGCCCCATGGCAGCAGATAAGGATTATTTCTGCCTGGCTCTGATGGTGGTGGCAGCACCCCAACAGAGACTGGGACAATATCCCTTTGACACACACGAAGGGTGAGAGAGAGAGTGTGCGTGTGTGCCAGGGAGAGAGAGTGTGTGTGTGTTAGGGAGAGAGGGAGTGTGTGTGTGTGACAGGGAGAGGGTGTGTGTGCCACGTGTGGCAGTGCAGCATGGGGACCTGAGGCGTATGTATGTGGGCCTGGGTTCAGCTGGCATTGGTGGGTTGGCATTGGGGAGTTAGTGGTTTAAAGCAGGCGTGAACTACATCTCCCTCTCTTCCTCCAGTCCCTGTCTCTCTCTGTCGATCTGCCTCTCCTCCCTCCCTCCATTTTTACACATTTTCCTTTCCTCTTTGTCTCTCCCTCCCTTCCTCCCTCCCTCTGTGCCAGGACTAGGGTGGTCATGTTGCGTTCTGGTCTCTCTCCCACCTCTTGCTAATCTGCTGTTATTTGTGGTGTTCAGTTAACACCCCTTATTCTCTCTCTGGCAGCTAATTACTGTTCCCCACAGGAGACCACACCAAACAACGTTGCAGGGGGGGGGGGGTATCTGAGAAGTTTGATGAAGGTTAACGAAGGGCGTCATCGTTAAGTTTTGTGAAAGTTTGGAGTGTGTGTGTGTGTGTGTGTGTGTGTATGCGTGTTGGTATTGAAGCCTCAGGGATGCGTCATAGGTTAGTGTTGTAGCTCAGGTAGGAGGGTGCAGTGATGCAGAAGTGAATTAGAATCTCGTTAAACACACGCTGCGGAAGCAAGAAAACACACACATACACACACACACCCCCCTGTGAGTCAGCGTTAATCCTGCTCCGGCTCTGGGCCCCTACAGCAGTATGTGTGTACATGTCATGATGCAATGCCTCCATCACATCCAAATGGAGCCCCACTAGCTAATCCCATAACATCCTGGCTCTGCTCCAAACCCCACTGACACTCATCTCAGAGCGAAGGCAGTGTGTGTGAGTGTGTGTGTGTTTGTGTGTGTGTGTGTGCGTGCACGTGTTTGTTCATTTGTTTGTGCGTGCTCGTTACTGTGTGTGCGTACAGTATATGCGTTCATGCGTCCGCGTTCTTACTTTTTTCCTGTTAGCGTGTGTCATCATCATGTCGTGTAAAATCCATATCCTGTAACGTCAGCTTTGTGAGACGCAGCATTAACGGGGACGGTGGATGTCATATCCATCAGATTCGTCTTGATTATGTGCATCTCTTTCTATCTATCTATCAGTGCCATGGGAACTCAATCTCATCTGCTGATTGCTTCGCTCTCCTCGCTCTCACAACATTAAAGGAACATCTCCGTTTCATTAACGCGCCAGAGATAACTCCACCAGATATCCTTTAGAATCCCCCACGCATCGAGAGTGAACAGTGTTCAAAATATTCCTAGCTCCAGTTTAATCATTAAACTGACAAAATTGATATAGTATATGAATAGTGTCTAACTCATTGTATGAACAGGCACAGAGGGCAAGTAGGCTTTTCCCCACAGCGGAACAGTGCTACTGTGTAGTATCACAGTTTCCAGGACTTTTCTTGTGAACTGAGCAGGAAACTCTACACGTCCTATGGTCAGGAAAAACTCCATAGGTCAGAACAGGAGCTACCCTAAGGCCCAGAGTTTTAACCTGGAAGGTCACTACATTCTAGAAATACTTCAAATGAGGTTAGGAGCTACCGAAGAGCCCAGAGTTGTTCTTGTTCAGGGAAAACTCCTTTCCCTAACCCTTATATTATTACCTTGCAGTTGTTGAATCCCATTCCGAACAGGGGTCATGCATCACTATGAAGATGGGCCTGAACATGGACTTCAGGTATGCATAGCCTGGAGATGAAAACACACGTAATAACACATTATCTCTCTATATCTCCTACTCTCTGTCTTCCCCTCTGGGTCTCCCCCTTCTCCTTTGCTCTCTCTCTCTCCCTCTTTCACTCTCCCTGTCTATCCGTCTGTCTCTCAAGCACAACATCAGCTAGAGTAAATCATGACATGAATCAACGAGAGATTTGTGCAAGGCTATAGTTCCACATACACAGATATGTGAAGTTACTGTGCCAGGGTTCATGGCGATGAAGAGATGCCACAGGACCAGACCAGGCGGATCTCTCGTCCTTCAAAGATGAAGCTGGTGAGTCCAGCAGACAGAGCAGACAGTGCGGACAGGATCTGCTGAGCCACCACTGACAACACCTCAATGTTGATACAGTTAAACTCATCAAAACAGACCCACGCACCCGTCAAGAGATACAACATATAGATACTTTATTACAGCTGGGCATTATTTTCAACAGTGCTCTTCTGTATAACTGTTTTTTAACTGATCTGTAAATTGTGTTTCTGTTTAACACTGACTTATTTGCATTGCCTAATCAAGACTTTCATCAGGTATGCAATACCTAAGACGTACTATACAGGCTGCTTTCCCCAACACAGATTAAGCCTAATTCTGCACTAAAAAGTATCTAAAAATGGTGAATCTCCATTGAACATGCTTCTTAGTCCAGCACCAGACTTCATCTGTGTCTGGGAAACCATCCTAATATATCTGTTCCTTTACGTTCCGTCACCTGAGCCAGTCCAGAGCATATACAGTGGGGAGAACAAGTTTTTGATACACTGCCGATTTTGCAGGTTTTCCTACTTACAAAGCATGTAGAGGTCTGTTATTTTTATCATAGGTACATTTCAACTGTGAGAGAATCAAAAATCCAGAAAATCACATTGTATGATTTTTAAGTCATTAATTTGCATACCTTCTCCGCTATGCAATCTGGTTCCTGAGCTGGTCATGGGTGCACCTCAGCCATGCTCAAGGTCCTAAACGATATCATAATCGCGATATCATAATTGATAAAAGACATTACTTGGCAGCCGTATGCATCCACCTGGACAAGGCATTTGACTCTGTCAATTACCACATTCTTATCAGCAGACTCAACAGCCTTGGTTTCTCAAATGACTGCCATGCCTGGTTCACCAACTACTTCTCAGACAGAGTTCACTGTGTCAAATCGGAGGGCATGTTGTCCGGACCTCTGACAGTCTCTATGGGGGTGCCACAGGGTTCATTTCTCGGGCCGACTCTTTTCTCTGTATACATCAATGACGATGCTCTTGCTGCTGGTGATTCTCTGATCCACCTCTACGCAGACGACGCCATTCTGTATACTTCTGGCCCTTCTTTGGACACTGTGTTAACTTTTTGGGGGTTAGGGGGCAGCATTTTCACATTTGGATGAATAGCGTGCCCAGAGTGAACTGTCTCCTACTCTGTCCCAGATGCTAATATGTGCATAGTTTTATTAGTATTGGATAGACAACACTCTGAAGTTTCTAAAACTGTTTGAATGATGTCTGTGAGTATAACAGAACTCATATGGTAGGCGAAAACCTGAGAAAAATCCAACCAGGAAGTGGGACATCTGAGGTTTGGAGTTTTTCAAAGCTTGGCCTACCGAATACACATTGAGATATGAATAAAGTTGCACTTCCTACTGCTTCCACTAGATGTCAACCATCTTTAGAAACTTGAATGAGGATTCTACTATAAAGGATGGGCTCATGAGACCTCTTTGAGTCAGTGATCTGGCAGAGTGCCTTGGTCTCATGACGCGCGCTCCCGACAGAGTTACCTCTCGTTCCAGTGCTTTTCTGAAGACAAAGGAATTATCCGGTTGGAACATTATTGATGTTTTAAGTTAAACACATCCTAAAAATTGATTCCAAACATTGTTTGACATGTTTCTAAAGGACGAAGTGCCTGCGCCTCATGAAGATAGATTACTGGGCTGAACACGCTAACAACAAGTGGCTATTTGGACATAAATGACAGAACTTTTTGGAACAAATCAGTCATTTATTGTCGAACTGGTTTTCCTGGGAGTGCCTTCTGATGAAGATCATGAAAGGTAAGTGAATATTTATGGTGTTGTTTCTAACTTTGTTGACTTCAAAATGGCGAATATTCCTCTGGCTGTTTTGGGTTCTGAGCGCCATTCTCAGATTATGTTTTTCCGTAAAGTTTTTGTTGAAATCTGACACAGCGGTTGCATTAAGGAGAAGTCTATCTTTAATTCTGTGGATAACACTTGTATCTTTTATCAATGTTTATTATGAGTATTTCTGCAAAATCACCGGATGTTTTGGAATCAAAATATTACTGCACATAAGGCGCCAATGTAAACTGAGATTTTGGGATATAAAAATGCACATTATCGAACAAAACATACGTGTATTGTGTAACATGAGTGTCATCTGATGAAGATCATCAAAGGTTAGTGATTCATTTCATCTATATTTATGCTTTTTTATATCTTTGGCTTTTTTCGACTTGGTTATTATCTAACATAATCATATGTTATGCTTTCACTGAAAAGCATTTTTGAAATCGGACACGATGGGTAGATTAACAAGATGTTTATCTTTCATTTGCTGTATTGGACTTGTTAATGTGTGAAAGTTACAATATTTAAAAAATATATTTTAGAATTTTACGCGCTAGAAAGGTTAACTAGCCTCCAGACGAGCTTCAATGCCATTCAACACTCCTTCCGTGGCCTCCAACTGCTCTTAAATGCAAGTAAAACTAAATGCATGTTCTTCAACCGATCTCTGCCGGCCCCTGCCCACCCCTCCAGCATCACTACTCTGGACGGTTCTGACTTAGAATATGTGGACAACTACAAATACCTAGGTGTCTGCTTAGACTGTAAACTCTCCTTCCAGACTCACATTAAGCATCTCCAATCCAAAATTAAATCTAAACTCAGCTTCCTATTTCGCAACAAAGCATCCTTCACTCATGCTGCCAAACATACCCTCGTAAAACTGACTACCCTACCGATCCTTGACTTTGCAGATGTCATTTACAAAATAGCCGCCAACACTCTACTCAGCTAATTGGATGCAGTCTATCACAGTGCCATCTGTTTTGTCACCAAAGCCCCATATACTACCCACAACTGCGACCTGTATGCTCTCGTTGGCTGGCCCTTGCTTCATATTCGTCGCCAAACTCACTGGTCACCATAGCAGCACCCACCCGTAACATGCGCTCCAGCAGGTATATTTCACTGGTCACCCCCAAAGCCAGTTCCTCCTTTGGCCTCCTTTCCTTCTAGTTCTCTGCTGCCAATGACTGGAACGAATTGCAAAAATCACTGAAGCTGGAGACTCATATCACCCTCACTAACTTTAAGCATCAGCTGTCAAAGCAGCTCACAGATCATTGCACCCATCCAACTACCTCATCACCATATTGTGATTTATGTTTTTGCTCCTTTGCACCCCAGTATCGCTACTTGCACATTCATCATTTGCACATCTATCACTCCCGTGTTAAATTGCTAAATTTTAATTACTTCGCCACTACGGCCTATTTATTGCCATACCTCTCAAATCTTACCTCATTTGCAAACACTGTACATATATTTTTTCTATTGTGTTATATACTGTATATTTGTTTATTCCATGTGTAACTTGTTTTGTTGTTTGTGTCGCACTGCTTTGCTTTAAAAAGACAAGTAGTGTGAGACAGACACATACACCACGGAGCGATCGATCAAACATGAGTAAACACAGTCACAAAGCCCAATTATCTTCAATTATCTTCAAAGCCCAATTATCACTCAAGCACCTTGAAAGAAATGCTAAGCAACATGACCTGGTCCCAGTTGTAAATGAGAACTTGTTCTCAACTAGCCTACCTGGTTAAATAAAGGTGAAATAAATCAAATAAAATATAAAATGGTCCACCCACGCAGGCGGCGTGGTGAAGAGGACGCAGCAGCGCCTCTTCAACCTCAGGAGGCTGAAGAAATGTGTCTTGTCACCTAAAACACTCACAAACTTTTACAGATGCACAATCGAGAGCATCCTGTGGGCTGTATCACCACCTGGTACGGCAACTGCTCCGCCCACAACCGCATGGCTCTCCAAAGGGTGGTGTGGTCTGCACAACACATCACCATAGGGCAAACTACCTGCCCTCCAGGACACCTACAGCATCCGATGTCACAGGAAGGCCAAAAAGATCATCAAGGATAACAACCACCCGAGCCACTGCCTGTTCACCCCACTATCATCCAGAAGGCGAGGTCAGTACAGGTGCATCAAAGCTGGGAAAGAGAGACGGAAAAACAGCTTCAAAGTCAAGGCCATCAGACTGTTAAACAGCCAACATAGAGTGGCTGCTGCCAACATACAGACTGAAATCTCTGGCCACTTTAATACATTTAATAAATTGATTTAATAAAAGGTATCACAAGTAACTTTAAATAATTCCACTTTAAAAATGTCTACATATCCTACATTACTCATCTCATATGTATATACTCTATTCTATACCATCTACTGCATCTTGCCTATGCTGCACAGCCATCGCTCATCCACATATTTATATGTACATATTCTTATTCATCCGTTTACATTTGTGTTAGTTAGTTATTGCGAATTTGTTAGATTACTTGTTAGATATTACTGCACTGTCGGAACTAGAAGCACAAGCATTTTGCTACACTTGCATTAACATCTGCTAACCATGTGTATGTGACCAATAAAATGTGATTTGATTTTGATTTGATTTGTCTCTTTACTGGGAGCTCCTTGGTTGATGGTAGTGAACCTGTCAGTGAGTGGTGTGATCACCAGTCGTCCAGGGTTACCCATAGCTGTACAGGAAGTGTGTGTTGGTCTGACACTTGCTATAAACAGGAAACGCTTTCATCTCTCTCCCTGCTTTCTATTCTACCTCCTCTCATCCACCTCTCCGTATCCACCTCTCCATATCCACCTCTCCGTATCCACCTCTCCATACCTTCGCCAAGTAGAGGTGGGGCTGGCAGAGCCAGTCCAAGGTGTTGACGTGGTTACAGCCCGACTTGGCCAGCTTGTTGATGATGTCATGGTTGTGCACCTCCAGCGCCACGATCTTTAACTGCAGGATCTTGGACAGGTTCCCCCGGGTGGCGTCAGAGTAACGGTGCAGCATGGTAACCTGACGGGCAGGGGTCAAAGGGTCAAAGGTTAAAGAGTCAGACAGGTGCTAGTGTTGTTGTGCAGATGGTCCCTGGGCCACGTTCAGAAGCCAAACGTTGCAGATAGAAATGCCACGCACAGATCAGAAGTGACTCCTTCTACATATCAGAGAGGCATTTTTGTTCTACATAGTGTAATTCTATCTGAACGTTACAAAACGTTGCGTCCTGCTGAGCGCACGCCTGGTTCATGCTCAGTGAGGGACGGTGACTCTATTGCACTTCCTCATCACTCATACTCTTGGAGTCTACTTCGAGCAGTAGAGTTTCACCACTCATAATGACGTGTTGTTAACAGAGTGCAGCCCTTCTCTATCTCTCTCTCTCTCTCTCTCTCTCTCTCTCTCTCTCTCTCGCACTCTCTGACCTGTTCTTCAAGGACAGACTTGTCTGCTCTCTCCTTGCCTGTGAGGAGAGATGTGGTGAAATCAGCGATCCACTGGATCTGACTGATCAGCATCTGGACAGGATGAGTACAGCAATGAAGTTACATTTTAGGTGGACATTTGTTTTTGACTTAAATTTTGCAGAATCACACAGAAGGCACACAGAGAGACAATGAGAGTCACAGAGACAGTGAGTGTTCAATAAGGACAAACATACACAGTGAGGGATGGAAGAGAAGAAGGAGAGCAGAGAGAGTGTGACAGGGAGAGTGAGAGAAAGCGAGAGAGCGATAGAAAAAGAAAAAGAGAGATACATAGAGAAAGAGAGAGAGAGAATACCAACCTGTCCAGTCTTTGACCCATTTGTCTCTCTTCCCAGTCATCTTCTTCAGGGCCATGGAACAGCTCTTCAGAGAGTCCTTCAATGTCCAGTGCATGGTCCTCTCCAAGTCACACAGCCAGGCCTAGACACACACATGCATGAACACACACACACGTACACACACATCAGAAAAACATAGATATCACCAGACACAGCAGATTTTTTTTTTTAAATGTATACTTACCCAGAGTCAGATGAACTCGTGAATACCATTTTTATGTAGTTTGGTGAGCCAATGCTAACTAGCGTTAGCACAATGACAAAGTCTACTCTGGGTAGAACATTTTAAAAACCGCTTAGGAGTAGTTTACCACATCAGTCACCGGTTTCATTAATAAGTGCATTGATGATGTCATCCCCACAGTGACCGTACAGTGAGGGAAAAAAGTATTTGATCCCCTGCTGATTTTGTACGTTTGCCCACTGACAAAGTGGGCAAACGTACAAAGTAATTTTAATGGTAGGTTTATTTGAACAGTGAGAGACAGAATAGCAACAAAAAAATCCAGAAAAACGCATGTCATAAATGTTATAAATTGATTAGCATTTTAATTATTTAATTAAGATTTAATTAAGATTTCTGGCTTTTATACAGGTAACGAGCTGAGAGTAGGAGTACACTCTTAAAGGGAGTGCTCCTAATCTCAGCTTGTTACCTGTATAAAAGTCACCTGTCCACAGAAGCAATCAATCAATCAATCAGATTCCAAACTCTCCACCATGGCGAAGACCAAAGAGCTCTCCAAGGATGTCAGGGACAATATTGTAGACCTACACAAGGCTGGAATGGGCTACAAGACCATCGCCAAGCAGCTTGGTGAGAAGGTGACAACAGTTGGTGCGATTATTCGCAAATGGAAGAAACACAAAAGAACTGTCAATCTCCCTCGGCAATGATCATGAGAATGGTGAGAAACCAGCCCAGAACTACACGAGAGGATCTTGTCAATGATCTCAAGGCAGCTAGGACCATAGTCACCAAGAAAACAATTGGTAACACACTACGCAGTGAAGGACTGAAATCCTGCAGCGCCCACAAGGTCCCCTGCTCAAGAAAGCTCATATACATGCCCGTCTGAAGATTGCCAGTGAGTGAACATCTAAATGATTCAGAGGACAACTGGGTGAAAGTGTTGTGGTCAGATGAGACCAAAATGGAGCTCTTTGGCATCAACTCAACTCGCCGTGTTTGGAGGAGGAGGAATGTTGCCTATGACACCAAGAACACCATCCCTACCGTCAAACATGGAGGTGGAAACATTATACTTTGGGGGTGTTTTTCTGCTAAGGGGACAGGACAACTTCACCGCATCAAAGGGACGATGGACGGGGTAATGTATGGTTAAAATTTGGGTGAGAACCTCCTTCCCTCAGCCAGTGCATTGAAAATGGGTCGTGGTATTCCAGCATGACAATGACCCAAAACACACAGCCAAGGCAACAAAGGAGTGTCTCAAGAAGAAGCACATTAAGGTCCTGGAGTAGCCTAGCCAGTCTTCAGACCTTAATCCCATACAAAATCTGTGGAGGGAGCTGAAGGTTTGAGTTGCCAAACATCAGCCTCAAAACCTTAATGACTTGGAGAAGATCTGCAAAGAGGAGTGGGACAAAATCCCTCCTGAGATGTGTGCGTGGCCAGCTACAAGAAATGTCTGACCTCTGGGATTGCCAACAAGGGTTTTGCCACCAAGTACTAAGTCATGTTTTGCAGAGGGGTCAAATACTTATTTCCCTCATTAAAATGTAAATCAATTTATAACATTTTTGACATGCGTTTTTCTGGATTTGTTTTGTTGTTATTCTGTCTCTCACTGTTAACATACCATTAAAATTATAGACTGATAATTTCTTTGTCAGTGGGCAAACATACAAAATCAGCTGGGGATCAAATATGTTTTCCCTCACTGTATGTACATATCCCAACCAGAAGCCATGGATTACAGGCAACATCCACACTGAGCTAAAGTCTAGAGCTGCTGCTTTCAAGGAGCGGGACACTAACCTGGACGCTTATAAGAAATCCCACTTCAACCTCCGACGAGACATCAAACAGGCAGTGTAAATAAAGGACTAAAATCAAATCCTATTACGCTAGCTCTGACTCTCGTTGGATGTGGCAGGGCTTTCATACTATCACAAATTACAAAGGGAAACACAGCAGCAAATTGCCCAGTTATGCTAGCCTACCAGACAAGATAAATGCCTTCTATGCTTGCTTCTGGACAAGCAACACTGAACCATGCATGAGAGCACCAGCTGTTCCAGATGACTGTGTGATCTCACTCGCCGTAGCTGGTGAGTAAGACCTTTAAACACGTTAACATTCACAAGGCCGTGGGGCCAGATGGATTACCAAGATGAGTACTTAGAAAATTCTCTGACCAGTTGGCAAGTGTCTTCACTGACATGTTCAATCTCTCCCTGACGCAGTCTGTAATACCTACATGATTCAAGCAGATCACCATAGTCCCTCTGCCATAGAAAGCCAAGGTAACCTGTATAAATGACTATCGCCCCGTAGTACTCACATCTGTAGCCATAAAATGCTTTGAAAGTCTGGTAATGGCTCACATCAACACCCTGGACCCACTCCAATTCACATACCGCCCAAACAGATACACAGATGACGTAATCTCTATTGCACTCCACACTGCCCTCACCCACCTGGACAAGAGGAACACCTATTTGGGAATGTTGTTCATCGAGTACAGCTCAGCGTTCAACACCAGAGTTCCCTCCAAGCTCATCACTAAGACCCTGGACATCCACCCTTAACACGGGGCCCCTCAGGGGTGTGTGCTTAGTCCCCTCCTTTATTCCCTGTTCACCCACGACTGCATGGCCTTACATGATTCCAACACCATCATTAAGTTACATGGGATACATTTTATGAGCCCTACATTAAAGACATTTAATGAGCACAAGCCAAAAATAGCCCAAATGATTGTGCCATTATCCAATACATATATGATATAGGCTACTGCACTGTTATTAACCTACCTCCTCTTTCTCTCTCCATTGTTGCTTCATTCCTTCCTCTCTTTCAACAGTGAAATAAGTTTCGTTGTCCTCATCTTCATCGTTCTAATGACATCCTTGAATAACATAGAACTAGAATTAGATGCAGGAGGCTTTCACTTTTCTTCACGAAGATTGATGGTTATGGGAAGAAATAACTGCTATAGCCTACATTCGTCGCGAGTTCACTCTTCTTTCAAACTTCCCGTGAGTTCTATTGGCTGCTGTACTTAACATTTAGCAAACAATAGCTTGCATCCCTCTTTGAATAGTCTATTGTTATAAGAAATCCCCCCCCCCCCCCCCCCCCCCCCCCAGAAAAATATGTCCAGCAAGCTATTCTATTCTAGCTTTACCTGCATGGGACTCCAAGAACTGAGGAGCGTTTGTTTAGGAGAGAGGCCAGCGGAACATGCGCAAGAGACAGAGGCTATATGTTAGAAGCTTATTATGCATAACCCATCATTAATTAGCTAAATATGAGGCTAATACTGCATTAAATCTATTGCCTGAAAAAGGTAGACTAGGACATCTATATATAGGGCTATATACAGTATCAATCTAGAACAGGGTTATCTAGAACAGGGTTACATAGAACAGGATTATCTAGAACAGGGTTAACTAGAACAGGGTTATCTATTTTGGATGCAATTTGAATGGAGGTTATGGAGAGAGAGAGAGAAAGACTGCGAGAGAGTGCTCGCGCATGCAGTGATTTAAAGCAAAGATATTCGAGTGATTGTCTGTTTTAAAACTCTGCAGCTGCAATTAGGAACATAATCATCTTTACAATGAAAAAACAGGCCAGATGGAGATGGGTAAATTAGACATGCATTCACTCTTTATATTACTGTAGCATAGACTATGTTGCAGCAAATGCAGGCCTACCTGTCACAAGAACAAAAGTTCCCATGATGAGATGATAGGTCTACATGCATTGTGAACTGAGCTCCATACTGAGATGGGCTGTCTGTCCACACCCTGAGCGTTGATTCATCATGCAGAGGCCGTAGA
Source organism: Oncorhynchus mykiss (assembly GCF_057628025.1). Lineage (NCBI taxonomy): Eukaryota > Metazoa > Chordata > Actinopteri > Salmoniformes > Salmonidae > Oncorhynchus > Oncorhynchus mykiss. The sequence goes on from NC_143030.1 coordinate 20,840,722, forward strand.
GAAGCCAGATTTAGACATTGCATATAATTTAACAGTTCCATTTCACACCATGCTGTTCACATAAATAATTGATTATAATTTACCGGTTTCTCGCAGTTATTTATACTAGGAAAAGGGAGTGGTTTTGGGCAGTAAATCTTGGATACCGGGTTCCTGCCATTCAACCCCATTGTGTACCTGAGTGGTGGATTCCCCTCAGGGCGTTGTTGTCCTTGTTCAATCGGTCCATGATGGCCATCAAACTCTGTGGACTCTCTGGGAAGCTGCTCACGGATGTCCTCGCCCAGGAACATGTTCTAGAGAGAAGAGGGATGAAAAAAAGAGAGAGAGAGGAGGCATAAGGGAAAGGGGGATACCTAGTCATTTGTCCAACCCCTCTGAATCAGAGTGTCACGCCCTGGTCAAAGTATTTTGTGTTTATCTTCATTTATTTTGGTCAGGCCAGGGTGTGGCATGGGTTTTTGTATGTGGTGTGTTGGGATTGTAGCTTAGTGGGGTGTTCTAGTGAAGTCTATGGCTGTCTGAAGTGGTTCTCAATCAGAGGCAGGTGTTTATCGTTGTCTCTGATTGGGAACCATATTTAGGCAGCCATATTCTTTGGGTGTTTCGTGGGTGATGGTGCTTAGTGTCTTCTGTGTTAGTTTGCACCAGTTTAGGCTGTTTCGGTTTTCACGTGACGTTTATTGTTTTGTATTAATTTGTGTTTACGTTGTTTTTATTAAACATGAATCTCAATAGCCACGCCGCATTTTGGTCCGACTCTCCTTCTACTGAAGAAAGCCGTTACACAGAGAGCCCGGGGAACAGTGGGTTAACTTCCTTGCTCAGGGGCAAAAAGACAGATTTTCACCTTGTCAGCTCGGGGATTCGATCCAGCAACCTTTCCGTTACTGGCCCAACACGGTAGAGAGAGAGAGAGAGAGAGAGAGAAAAAAAAGGAGAAAAAATTGATAAAAGAAAGCAGAGAGGATATAGAGAGAGAGAGACAGTGAAAAAAGAATGAGAGAGAGAAAGAGAAGGGAGAGAGAGAAAAACAGGGAGAAGATAGAAAACAGACGAGTTGAACCTCTCTCTAAATGTGTTACATGTGTGTTTACGCCCGGCCGCATACAATAGATGTTGCTAAAACACCACTCTGTTTAGACAGCTGATCAGAACTAAGCGAGCAAACATGTTTTATGTTGTTCTCCGTGTGTTTCAGGTTGGATCAATATGTTTTATGTTGTACTCAGGATATGGGCGTCAGAGGACTTGTGAGTTGTGAGTTGAGTGTTTGTGAGTTGATGTGAAAGGTTGTTTGTATCTAGAAGAGTATACAACTTAAATTAAGGCCTACACTTTGTTCCTGTGTTATGTTCCTGACTCCCAAGAGCATCCAAAATCTGTGTCAGGGTGTAAGAATGTAGGAGAATGTGTGCGGAAAGGAGAGAGAGAGAGGGAGAGAGAGAGAGAGAAAGAGAGGGAGAGAGAGAGAGAGAGAGAGAGAGATATAGAGAGAGAGAGAGAGTGTGTGTGTATGTGCATGGGGGCTGTATGCATACATGACAGTGTGTGTGTTTTGAGCAATGATATATGTGTTTGTGTGTGTCTTTCCCTTCATGTGTTTGTGTGTGTCTCTCCTTGCATGTGTTTGTGTGTGTCTCTCTCTGCATGTGTTTGTATCCTCACTGAGTACCACCTCCATGAACTCCAGGACCAGAGAGAGGCAGCGCTCCCAACGCTCCACCTCCTTCTCAAAGGTCCTGATGGTCCTGGATGTCTTTGTGGTGGAGAGGGTAGTCCTCTAAGGCCTGGAACCCATCCTCTTTACCCCAGGAGAGGAAAGGAGACACAGAGTCAGATGGAGCAAGTTAGAACTTATTACCATGACTAGACTCTTCAACATTTGAAAGGGGGACACAGGGAACGGTTGGATGGCTCAGACAACGTAAATGATTATCATGGTCAGACATTACATCATGAAAACATCTCACATGAAAGAGCAGCATATGGCCACGGTCAGAGAACATGAATACATATGTACACTCACTTACATCTTGATGAAAGCATTACGTACATTCAGAAATACATAATGTACAAACTCAGAAACTCTAACAGACATGTTGACACGTGTGACTGGTTCAGATATAAAGCTCTGCTCAGACAGACTAGCCATGCATACAGGCAAGGCTGTTTAAGTATCCATGCAGTTTCCACTAGTTTATTTAGTGCTGGCTATAACAATGCTGTGTCACAGGTCTCCAGTAGTCTGTTAAGTGCTGGCTATAACAGGGCTGTGTCACAAGTCCCAAGTAGTTAATGTAGTGCTGGCTATAACAATGCTGTGTCACAGGTCTCCAGTAGTCTGTTAAGTGCTGGCTATAACAGGGCTGTGTCACCAGTCTCCAGTATTTTATTTAGTGCTGGCTATAACAGTGCTGTGTCACCAGTCTCCAGTATTTTATTTAGTGCTGGCTATAACAGGGCTGTGTCACCAGTCTCCAGTATTTTATTTAGTGCTGGCTATAACAGGGTTGTATCACCAGTCTCTAGTAGTTAATTTAGTGCTGGCTATAACAGGGCTGTGTCACCAGTCTCCAGTATTTTATTTAGTGCTGGCTATAACAGGGCTGTGTCACCAGTCTCCAGTAGTCTGTTAAGTGCTGGCTATAACAGGGCTGTGTCACCAGTCCCCAGTAGTTAATTTAGTGCTGGCTATAACAGGGCTGTGTCACCAGTCTCCAGTATTTTATTTAGTGCTGGCTATAACAGGGTTGTATCACCAGTCTCTAGTAGTTAATTTAGTGCTGGCTATAACAATGCTGTGTCACCAGTCTCCAGTAGTTAATTTAGTGCTGGCTATAACAGTGCTGTGTCACAGGTCAACAGTAGTTTATTTAGTGCTGGCTATAACAGGGCTGTGTCACCAGTCTCCAGTAGTCTGTTAAGTGCTGGCTATAACAGGGCTGTGTCACCAGTCCCCAGTAGTTCATTTAGTGCTGGCTATAACAGGGCTGTGTCACCAGTCTCCAGTATTTTATTTAGTGCTGGCTATAACAGGGTTGTATCACCAGTCTCTAGTAGTTAATTTAGTGCTGGCTATAACAATGCTGTGTCACCAGTCTCCAGTAGTTAATTTAGTGCTGGCTATAACAGTGCTGTGTCACAGGTCAACAGTAGTTTATTTAGTGCTGGCTATAACAGTGCTGTGTCACAGGTCAACAGTAGTTAATTTAGTGCTGGCTATAACAGTGCTGTGTCACAGGTCAACAGTAGTTTTTTTAGTGCTGGCTATAACAGTGCTGTGTCACCAGTCCCCAGTAGTTAATTTAGTGCTGGCTATAACAGTGCTGTGTCACCAGTCCCCAGTAGTTTATTTAGTGCTGGCTATAACAGTGTTGAGTCACAGGTCAACAGTAGTTTATTTAGTGCTGGCTATAACAATGCTGTGTCACAGGTCAACAGTAGTTAATTTAGTGCTGGCTATAACAGTGCTGTGTCACAGGTCAACAGTAGTTTATTTAGTGCTGGCTATAACAGTGCTGTGTCACCAGTCTCCAGTAGTTTATTCAGTGCTGGCTATAACGATGCTGTGTTCTGTGGGCTGCCAGTCCAGCCAGTATCACTGACTCACATGGAGCCCTACACACATACACACACGCCCCCCCCCCCCCCCCCCCCCCCCCCGAGCGTGCCTGGTAACCATGGTAGCAGCCTCGCGCAGCACTGCAGCCGTTACCATGCCAACGGCAGCCTTCTGCGAGGTTCAGACGCGGTGGGTGACACCTGAAGCACACGCACACACACATACACACATACACACATACACACACAGAGATCATGGCTTCAGCCTTCAGCAGGTGTGTAGAGTGCTCTACAAACCCCCTCCTCCTGTTCTGAGCTGCACCTTCCCCGTCTGGCTAATGAGAGACCCAGCCTGGCTCTGGGCTGACACACTGTGTAGTAGGCAGACATAGACACACTGCTTCACAGATACACACACCAGCATGCACCCACACCACTGCTGTCCACTTATTAGTAACCAGCCCTTCAATGTCAATGTGAGCTCTCAAGGACTGTGGCACTGAGAGAGACTGGGGCCATGCAGAGCAGAGAGGAGGAGAGGAGTAGAGAGGACATTAATGCATTCCCGACAGACCACAGGAACTACAGGTTCATCTACCTACACAATACCTCAGACTGGGTGGTTTGGGGGTTGTCAGGATAGAGAATAGCCTTCCTGTTGTTTCACCACATTAGATGGGAAAATAAAGGAGGAAAGGATTCATACTTGGCTCTAAAGGAGAAAGAGAGAGAGAGAGAGAGAGAGAGAGAGAGAGAGAGAGAGAGAGAGAGAGAGAGAGAGAGAGGAGAGAGAGAGAGAGAGAGAGAGAGAGAGAGGTGGGGGAGAGACAGAGATGGGGGGAGAGGGGGGGTGAGAGAGTGGGAGTGAAAGAGAATGGGGGAGAGACAGGGGGTGAGAAAGAGATGTGGGTACTTGAGGGAAGGAGAATGGAAGGAAGAGGCTAGGTCTGGGTCTGTAATACAGTAACTGGGTCTGGCCTATGGCAGCCATACACTCCATCAGCTAGCCACATGCTCAGACTCAGAAATATACACTAACACACACGCACCACTCAGAGCATAAACACACACGTCACAAATGGCATAACCCACTCAGAGCACACACACACGCTGGTTAGATGCACACGTGGTAACACACACATGAGCTCACTGACCCACAACATTCACCATCAGTCCACACATACTGTGTTCTTCACTTGATTTATCCATCTGCCACACACACACACACACACACACACACACACACACACACACACACACACACACACGCACAGCTAGAGGAGAGTCTAGTGGTTCAGACTCTACATTGCTGAATGGAGTCAAAGCTATGGGGAGCTGTGTGTGTGTGTGTGTGTGTGTGTGTGTGTGTGTGTGTGTGTGTGTGTGTGTAATGTGTGTGTGTGTGTGTGTGTGTGTGTGTGTGTGTGTGTGTGTGTAAACAGCCATGCTGCTAGGTTTGTGTGTGCATTTCTTATTCCAGAAAGTGGCCTGTTTTTAATATATTTCATATAAAGGCTGTGAAATGATCTGTGGATATCAGTTGATGATGTGTGTTGGATGTCTTTTATCCAAATGTGTTTGTGTGTGTGTGTGTGTGTGTGTGGTGTGTATGCCTGAGGGCATGTTTGTACAACCCAGTGTGTGTGCACAGCAGGGTTCTTGCAGTGTGAGGAACAGGTGAGAGACAACCAGAGGGAGCTGACAAATCTACTGCATCGACTGTATTCAGAGGCACTCCTCTGAGATCCAGGAAACACACATCACACATATTCAACTTCCACAGTTAGAAATGAAAAGAAATACGTTGCAGATAACTCAGGGCTCTATGCTGACCTTTTTTTACAAGGAGCAAGTGTGCGCCTAATTTGAAAAATGTATGCGCACACAAAGAAATGTAGGAGCACGACGCACCATTTTTTAGGTAATAACGCTTGAGTGCTTAATTTTTCTAGGTGCACTGGTGCTCCTAAATTAAAATTCCAGGTCGCATAGCAAATATTTAGGCACATATGCTAGTAAAATGGTCACACTGTACAGCCCTGTAATCGGCACCATATCTGGAAACAACAGTGTTTATGAGACTGAGTTCTTTGTGTTTATCAGGGAGCATTGAAAGCCATATCCCTGTTTTCTGCCCTCACTCACCCCTATGTTTACTGCAGGGCAGGCATTGACCGACTGACTGTGGCATAGCCCTGCATAGTTTAGCCTCCTAGATTTCCCCCCTCCATGGCTGACCGCCTATGTGAAGCGTTACCCTTAGCATAGCGGTAGCCTCCTAGCCTTTCCCCCATCCTTGGCCAATAACCCAACCTCTCTGGCTGACTGCCTGTGCTGTAGCATTAAGGCTTGGGAGACTTCATGCAGCCTAGCGAATCGGAGCGCACCGCAGTGTTGCAATTACATTTTTCCATCTTCTTCTTTCTGTGGTTTTCCAGTAGACTAAACGCTATGTTGCATATTGGTGCCTTTTGCAGGTTGGATTGGTCACTTATACACCTAGACACTATCCCCCAAAACCCACCACCCCATCCGACTACTTTGTCCCTAAACGATCCTACACCAGACTAGACGCTGGGAGGATGGAACCCCTTCTCTCAAAACTTCCTGTATAAGTGACCACTCCAACCTGCAAAAGGCACCAATATGCAACATAGCGTTTCTTTCAAAACTTCCTGTAGATCTTCTGCACTAAAATCACTCACACCCAAATATTTCTCTGCTGCTGCAACTGCCACATCTGTCTTCTGTGATTTCCACTCCATCAGTGCAGTGCAGCTGATCACCATGTCTATAAACTCAATAAATCCAACCTTGATATTTATTTTATTTTTATTTCACCTTTATTTAACCAGGTAGGTTAGTTGAGAAAAAGTTATCATTTGCAAAAGCGACCTGGCCAAGATAAAGCATAGCAGTTCGTCACATACAACAACACAGAGTTACACATGGAATAAACAAAACATACATTCAATAATACAGTAGAACAAAAGAAAACAAAAAGTCTATATACAGTGAGTGCAAATGAGGTAAGTTAAGGAAATAAATAGGCCATGGTGGCGAAGCAATTACATATAACAATTAAACACTGGAATGGTAGATAGGCAGAAGATGAATGTGCAGGTAGAGATACTGGGGTGCAAAGGAGCAAAATAAATAAATAAATACCAGTATGGGGATGAGGTAGGTAGATAGATGGGCTGTTTGCAGATAGGCTAAGTACAGGTGCAGTGATCTGTAAAATGCTCTGACAGCTGGTGCTTAAAGCTAGTGAGGGAGATGTGAGTCTCCAGCTTCAGAGATTTTTGCAATTCGTTCCAGTCATGGGCAGCAGAGAACTGGAAGGAAAGACGACCAAAGGAGGACTTGGCTTTGGGGGTGACCAGTGAGATATACCTGACCAGTGAACTGAGATAAGGCGGGGCTTTACCTAGCAGAGACTTGTAGATAACCTGTAGCCAGTGGGTTTGGCGACGAGTATGAAGCGAGGGCCAACGAGAGTGTACAGGTCGCAATGGTGGGTAGTGTATGGGGCTTTGGTGACAAAACGGATGGCACTGTGATAGACTGCATCCAATTTGTTGAGTAGAGTGTTGGAGGCTATTTTATAGATGACATCACCGAAGTTGAGGATCGGTAGGATGGTCAGTTTTACGAGGGTATGTTTGGAAGCATGAGTGAAGGATGCTTTGTTGCGATATAGGAAGCCGATTCTAGATTTAATTTTGGATTGGATGCTTAATGTGAGTCCGGAAGGAGAGTTTACAGTCTAACCAGACACCCAGGTATTTGTAGTTGTCCACGTATTCTAAATCAGAGCAGTCCAGAGTAGTGATGCTGGACGGGCGAGCAGTTGCGGGCAGCGATCGATTGAAAAGCATGCATTTAGTTTTACTTGCGTTTAAGAGCAGTTGGAGGCCACGGAAGGAGAGTTGTATGGCATTGAAGCTCGTCTGGAGGTTAGTTAACACAGTGTCCAAGGAGGGGCCAGAAGTTTACAGAATGGTGCCGTCTGCGTAGAGGTGGATCAGAGAATCACCAGCAGCAAGAGCAACATCATTGATGTATACATAAAAGAGAGTCGGCCCGAGAATTGAACCCTGTGGCACACCCATAGACTGTCAGAGGTCCAGACAACAGGCCCTCCGATTTGACACACTGAACTCTATCAGAGAAGTAGTTGGTACACCAGGCGAGGCAATCATTTGAGAAACCAAGGCTGTCGGGTCTGCTAATAAGAATGCTCCTCCTCTCTGGCTCTCTCTCTCTTCAGACCTGCTCATTGGGGGTCTCCCAGTTGACTCACTCACCCTTGGGCTATCCTCTACCCTCTTCACTGCCTCAGCATAGGAACCTTTCTGCCCTACTCGAACTGGCAATATCAACCTGTCTCACTCTCACAGGGCACTTCGGATCCCCAGTTGCATGGGCACCCCCACAGTTAACACACAGTTCTTTCTCTATCCCAATTGTACACTTCCTATTACTATACCCTCTTGCACATTTCTCCCATCTTGGAATCACCCTTCCGCACTCTGCTGCGATATGTCCGAATCCTTGGCATCTAAAGCACTGAAGCGGGTTCAGAGCATGGGCCCTCAAAAGAATAGCAAATATAACCTAATCAACCTTATCAGTTAGAATCTCTGTGTCAAAGCTCAACAACAGTTGAAAAGTTCATAAGCACAAGGAATATTATTTTTAATTTGATCCATCTCTACGCTACCCCACTGATCACCCCTTTTGGCCGCGGCCTGCTCAGTGGAGTACACCACATGTTGAGCCCCGAGGCACGTGACTAAAAGCACCCGCATCCTCTGTGAGGCAGATACAAAAAAAAAATCGAAACAATTCCACTTCTCAAAACTTTCACAGATTCCCAGTTTGGCCTTCTCCCAGCTTGACACAATGTCTTGGTTGGCCAAAAAACAGGAATCCACTCTTTCCAAAAAATCTCACTCCTACAGCACCTGTCCAAAATCATCTCTTGTAGGATTCTCAGGGCAAACGTTGGACGTCTCTACCACACCTGTCGCCGCTGGTAGGCCCACTACATTCTGGACTGGCTCAACTTCAGAGCGCTCACCACCTCCGACTGACACCATTTCCAGATAATCAAGGTTCTCAAGAGAGCATGAAGACCTATTAAAAGTAATAACTATGTGATTCTAGGCTATTTTGAAACGGTAAAAACAGCTGCTGACCATGTGCTTTTCTTTTCTCTATGAGCAAAAATGATGAAATTCTATTTTGAGCTGAAATGGGAGCGAATACATACAAGCAGCAAATCGAACTGTTGTAGGTTACACTGGAAAGTATAGGAGTCTTTCCCAGTGCATATTATTTAATTATAAATCTGATTATTCACATGGGGAGATGTGGGAAGCTAAAAGGCTAGCTTGCTTGCTGTTTTTAGCCAGCTAGCTAGCATACTGCTAGCTGTTTAGCCTACAGCCAACTGGCAGGCACAAAATGAGATCATGTAAAACAAACCTAAACTTCTATTACATGTAGCTATTATTCAAATATGTAGTTGGTTTCCTTTGAAATTAGCTAACAGTGGTGATGTTGTCAACGTAGTTAAGCTTCCCCCAGAGAGATTTAAATAACCCCATCACATGTGCCTCCCCCTTTCCACATCCTCCTCTCTTCCTTTCCTCTGGCTAGGGTTGTGAAGAGGAGGTATACAAATACACAATAGCTGGGCCCGTGTGTGTGTGTGTACGCTTGTGTGTGTATACTTGTGTGTGTTGAATGAGGGGGAGGAGGTGAGAGATGACCTGACGGATGGAATCTCTCCTCCTACACCTAATCCTGGTGTTTACAAGGCAACACATTTGGGAGGAAGGAGAGATGAAAACAGAAAGAATTTAACAGAAACACCCAGCCCACAATGTCGTACTCTGCTATAGAAAACAGGGGTATGACTGGTGCCTTTCAATAGAGAGAGATTGTCATGTGAGGCGGCGAGAGGAGCCTCTAAGCTCCCACCTCCTCTTTTCTCTCCTTCCGTACCCTGTTAATTTGTCTATCTTTCCTCCCATTTCAGCCTAACACCATCTCTGCTATCTTTTTCATTCCATCTTTGTCACTCCTCTCTATCACTGTTCTTTCTCCCCTCTCTCTCTTCCTCCCCTCCCTCTCTCTTCCTCCCCTCTCTCTCTTCCTCCCCCCTCTCTCTCTCCCTCTCTCTCTTCCTCCCCCCCCCTCTCTCTCTCTCTCTCTCTTCCCCCCCCCCTCTCTCTCTCTCTCTCTCTTCCCCCCCTCTCTCTCTCTCTCTCTTCCTCCCCCCTCTCTCTCTCTCTTCCTCCACACCCTCTCCCTCTTTACAACGTAGTTATTCTTTGCTTTTACCACAAATGGAAAGAAAGCAACAAGAAAATCTCTACTCTCGCCCCCTTGTGAATGTTGCTATCTGCTAGTTTAGGAATGCATGGACAGGTGAGGTATCATGTTACTAAAAGGTACACGTTGCTCTGAAAGAATCAGGCTAAATCAGGTAAATAACAGAGCGATGTGAGTGGAGAGCTTTATCCTTGTGTCAGCCGCCTAGTCTTTCCTTGCGGCCTGGTTGACTGCCTGTACCGTAGCCTTAGCCTCTAGTAGAGTTAGCCTCCTAGCGTTGCCCCTCTCCTTGGTCAATAGAGTAGCCTAGTTTCCCTGGCTGATCACCTTTGCCGTAGACTTCGCCTCCTAGCCTTTCCCCTCTCCCTGGCCAATCAGTGTGGCTGGTTGGGGATGCTAATTGAATTGGGCTGTAGGTCTAATTCTAATCTGCAGCAGATGGCCCGGGCATTTCTGAATTCTCCAGCAGTCAGCCAGGACCTGCCCTGGGTAATGAAATCCAGGACAGGCTCAGACACACACACACACAGAGTCAGATATGCACACACAGGCACGGACGCAGGCAGGCACGCCCACACACTCCTACACACACTCGCTCACAAACACACACACACACACACCCACTCGCCCTCTCTCAAACACACACACACTCACCCCTATGGCGACATTCCTATGGGTGTATGGGCTAAGCACTAGGTGGCGGTGTTGGGCTGTGCTGGCCGGGCGGTGGCGCATGCTGTACTATAGACGCAATAAAGACACAAATCAAGGGCCATAATTTGGAGAACGGCTCAAACTGGGGGTTGAGTTATAATTTTCCGAGGTTTTGTGCGGCATTCACAGGAGAATAAACAGTGTGAGCACTAAATCACACAGTGGGGAGGCAGGAGAGAGGTGTGTGTGTGTGAGAACAGGCTTGTAATGTAATAACAGAACAACACAGAGAAGGAACATTGCTCCTCAATGTAACTACTGTCATCAGCTATCAAGTACATCTGGGACTGCTGTAGCGGGCCTGCCAAGGACTGTGCAAGCAAACAGTACAAAGGTGTGTAGGTGTGTGTGTGTGCGACTGCTTTTCTTAGGTGCGGGCGGGTGTGTAGTGTTCTGTGTGTGACATTAATGTGTACCCTAGGAGAACATAATGTGTGTGTTATTGTGTAGTGTTCTGTGTGTGACGTTAATGTGTACCCTAGGAGAACATAATGTTTGTGTTATTGTGTAGTGTTCTGTGTGTGACGTTAATGTGTACCCTAGGAGAACATAATGTGTGTGTTATTGTGTAGTGTTCTGTGTGTGACGTTAATGTGTACCCTAGGAGAACAGAATGTGTGTGTTATGGTGTAGTGTTCTGTGTGTGACGTTAATGTGTACCCTAGGAGAACATAATGTGTGTGTTATTGTGTAGTGTTCTGTGTGTGACGTTAATGTGTACCCTAGGAGAACAGAATGTGTGTGTTATGGTGTAGTGTTCTGTGTGTGACGTTAATGTGTACCCTAGGAGAACATAATGTGTGTGTTATAGTGTAGTGTTCTGTGTGTGACGTTAATGTGTACCCTAGGAGAACAGAATGCGTGTGTTATTGTGCAGTGAAGTAGAAACGTGTAGATGTATTTTCTAAGTGTAGCCTACAATTATATATGATTGTTTTTGGATTATAGTTGTGTTTGTGCGAGTACATAGTGTGTGAGTTGTGTGTCCACAAGTGTGCGTGTGTGTCCGTAACAGCCCATGTGTAGGCAACTGCACGCACAAGGATGTGCATAAGTGTTAATGTATGTGTTTGCACCTGTGTGTGTGTGTGTGTATTCATGGCAGCCGGTCTGGGGGCAGTGAGAGATGGATGGGTGAGTCTGTGGGTGGTAATTACAGGTGATTTGTGCTTCGTCGTGCACAGCGTGTCCTGACTTTCTGTTATTACAGCCAGAGCACAGAGCAGGGCACACACACTTACATGGCCTGTTTCCTCTCTCCAGCACGGGGCCAAAGCATGCGTCAGCCCCTCTATAATCACCGTCAGCCAGCCGCTTTGGCCCAGTGTGTATGTGTGTGCTTATTCATATTATCCATAGTATCATCATCAATCATCTGTCCCCATGGCCAGACATTGTCATCAGTTATTGAGAGGCACAATAATTTGGAATTGATTTAGTCCCCCACATTGGGCTCGGAATACAAAATGCTCAGTATTTTGGCGGAGGGGTAGATGGGTAAATCCTGTAAAATGATTCTGAAGAGAGATCTAAGCTTCCCCCAGAGAGATTTAAATAACCCCATCACATGTGCCTCCCCCTTTCCACATCCTCCTCTCTTCCTTTCCTCTGGCTAGGGTTGTGAAGAGGAGGTATACAAATACACAATAGCTGGGCCCGTGTGTGTGTGTGTACGCTTGTGTGTGTATACTTGTGTGTGTTGAATGAGGGGGAGGAGGTGAGAGATGACCTGACGGATGGAATCTCTCCTCCTACACCTAATCCTGGTGTTTACAAGGCAACACATTTGGGAGGAAGGAGAGATGAAAACAGAAAGAATTTAACAGAAACACCCAGCCCACAATGTCGTACTCTGCTATAGAAAACAGGGGTATGACTGGTGCCTTTCAATAGAGAGAGATTGTCATGTGAGGCGGCGAGAGGAGCCTCTAAGCTCCCACCTCCTCTTTTCTCTCCTTCCGTACCCTGTTAATTTGTCTATCTTTCCTCCCATTTCAGCCTAACACCATCTCTGCTATCTTTTTCATTCCATCTTTGTCACTCCTCTCTATCACTGTTCTTTCTCCCCTCTCTCTCTTCCTCCCCTCCCTCTCTCTTCCTCCCCTCTCTCTCTTCCTCCCCCCTCTCTCTCTCCCTCTCTCTCTTCCTCCCCCCCCTCTCTCTCTCTCTCTCTCTTCCCCCCCCCCTCTCTCTCTCTCTCTCTCTTCCCCCCCTCTCTCTCTCTCTCTCTTCCTCCCCCCTCTCTCTCTCTCTTCCTCCACACCCTCTCCCTCTTCCTCCCCTCCCTCTCTCTTCCTCCCCCTCCCTCTCTCTTCCTCCACCTCCCTCTCTCTTCCTCCCCTCCCCTCTCTTCCTCCCCCTCTCTCCCTTCCTCCCCTCCCTCTCATTTCCATTTCAATTTAAATGGCTTTATTGGCATGGGAAACATATGTTTACATTGCCAAAGCAAGTGAAATAGATAAACAAAAGTGAAATAAACAACAACAAAAAATTACACTTCCAAAAGTTCCAAAATAATAAAGACATTTCAAATGTCATATGATGTCTATAGAAAGTGTTGTAATGATGTGCAAATAGTTCAAGTACACAGGGGAAAATAAATATAGTTTGCATTTACAATGGTGTTTGTTCTTCACTGGTTGCCCTTTTCTTGTAGCAACAGGTCACACATCTTGCTGCTTTGATTGCACACTCTTCTCCTCTCTCTCTGTGGTGCGACCTGGCGGTGGCTCACTGGTTTGTGGGAGAAGCTGACGTGACACTTGGAGAGAGTGTGAGTGAGTGAGTGAGTGAGAGAGAGAGATGCTGCCGCCGCTTTAATTCCTGACACATCTCAACCTCCGCTTCTCATCATCTGCCACATTTAGGCACACACCAGGGTTTCCGTAAGCCGTTAATAGCCGGTTTTTGGCGGATAAAAAAAATAGAACAGCTGATAAATAAAATAAACCTCTGGCCAGTTGTCCTGGAGAAGAACAATTCCCATTGTGAAATAATGCTTTTTAGCCTATTCATTGATGGAAATACCATTCGATGGACATACATTTGACTGGTCATGCTTACTTGTCTATGAGTTAATTAGCATAATTGAGTGGAATTACATTTGCATGTGTGTACAGTATATTCGTTATGTATCTTATTTATCACACCCGTACAGCATACAGATACAGAGACTTTAAGCGGAAAATCGCGCGAGAGCTGCTGCCACAGCATCTCAAACAGCAAATGCATAGGTAATGGAAGGAAGGCTTCATCAGCGTATCAAACACCAATTTGAAAACAGATACAGAATTGTTTAAAACCTTTTTCCTACTAGCCTACATTACATATAACGAGGCATGTCTTACCTTACCAAAATCAGACCATATCCGTGGAGGCAATTATTTTATATGAACTTGATTTTATTGTCCAGTAGTCAAAGGCACAATCCAAGTGAAATGTTATGATCCCTTATTGATGTCACTTGTTAAATCCTCTTCAATCAGTGTAGATGAAGGGGAGGAGACAGGGTTAAATAAGGACTTTTAAGCTGTGAGACAATTGAGACATGGATTGTGTATGTGTGCCATTCAGAGGGTGTATGGGCAAGACAAACAATTTAAGTGCCTTTGAATGGGGTATGATAGTAGGTGATGATAGTAGGTGCCAGGCGCACCGGTATGTGTCAAGAACTGCAATGCTGCTGGGTTTTTCACGCTCAACAGTTTCCCGTGTGTATCAGGGGAAACGGTCCACCACCCAAAGGACATCCAGCCAACTTGACAAGACCGTGGGAAGCATTGGAGTCAACATGGGCCAGCATCCCTGTGGAACGCTTTTGACACCTTGTAGAGGGGTGGGGGGTTGGGGGGAATAGTCAGTATTTAGTGTTCCCTACTCAACATACAAACACACATTCACACAAACACAGGTACAAAGGCATTAACAGTATCAGGGAATACAAACTAAACCCCATATATACAGTAATTAGAGGGTGTGCTTCAGGCTATTGTTTAAATACCTCTAAAGGACAACCCTGAGAACAGTGCCAGAGAAACATTTCAACCCTAATAATGAAATAGCATTCCTCTTCCAGTGTGTTTGGCGTGTGTCCGCACACTGAGTATCTTGCCTAGACTACTTACACAACATCTTCAGTTTCAAATGTACTGGCTCTTCAACAAAACACAACAGGTATTTCTGTCTAGATGATGTAAATGTGCTTAAGGGAAACTCATTGTCCCTCTGTTAGCATTGGATGACCTTTAATGGATACGCCATTCAGAGTGACATTATAGACACATACACTGTAGGGTATGTAGTCTTGAGGTCTTTTCTTATCATAAGTCTGCACCTCGTACCTATGATCCTCTCTTTTCACATCTACCTCCTTATTTCTCTATGTTATTTTTCTCTGTGTCACAGACTATTACAATAATAATGCTAGAATAATTAAGATATCTACACACACACACACACACATACAAACTACTACCTCCCTACAGCGTTGCATTCTATGAAGTTGAAACATTACCGTTCCCTTGTTTATTTCTGTTGTGCTGGTTCTTTGTGCATGTTTTATTTAGACTCATTTCCATATGAGGCTACTGTATAATATGGATGCCGTACATAACTGTATCGGATGGAGAAAAACAACTCCACAACTCCCCAATCACTCAATTATCCTCTTCACCGACTGGAAACACATGGAAGTTACGGTTCAATTAGGGTAAGGGTAAAAATGATCTAGCCCATAAATTAGGTAAAGTCAATTAGGACAACTTTCCAATTAAGGACAAATCTGTGACTTGAGGGCAGGGCTATTTGGAGCTTCTGCTGAGAGGATGGAGCCACACTGTGACTGTGTCCTTGTTTATGTCCCGCTAATGTGTGTGTCCTGCTCTGCCAACATGGATAGCTGTGAGTAGGTTCTGATACTGAATTTAACCCACAAATGGAGTATTTTGGGGGCCAGCGCAGCAGCAAAAGTGTGAGCGCTTACTTCCATGTTTTTGTGTGTCTGTGTGCGCGTGGGAACGTGCGAGTGTGTCTGTGTACGCGTGGGAACGTGCGAGTGTGTACTGTGTGCGCGTGGGAACGTGCGAGTGTGTACTGTGTGCGCGTGGGAACGTGCGAGTGTGTCTGTGTGCGCGTGGGAACGTGCGAGTGTGTCTGTGTGCGCGTGGGAACGTGCGAGTGTGTCTGTGTGCGCGTGGGAACGTGCGAGTGTGTCTGTGTGCGCGTGGGAACGTGCGAGTGTGTCTGTGTGCGCGTGGGAACGTGCGAGTGTGTCTGTGTGCGCGTGGGAACGTGCGAGTGTGTCTGTGTGCGCGTGGGAACGTGCAAGTGTGTCTGTGTGCGCGTGGGAACGTACGAGTGTGTCTGTGTGCGCGTGGGAACGTGCGAGTGTGTCTGTGTGCGCGTGGGAACGTGCGAGTGTGTCTGTGTGCGCGTGGGAACGTGCGAGTGTGTCTGTGTGCGCGTGGGAACGTGCGAGTGTGTCTGTGTGCGCGTGGGAACGTGCGAGTGTGTCTGTGTGCGCGTGGGAACGTGCGAGTGTGTCTGTGTGCGCGTGGGAACGTGCGAGTGTGTCTGTGTGCGCGTGGGAACGTGCGAGTGTGTCTGTGTGCGCGTGGGAACGTGCGAGTGTGTCTGTGTGCGCGTGGGAACGTGCGAGTGTGTCTGTGTGCGCGTGGGAACGTGCGAGTGTGTCTGTGTGCGCGTGGGAACGTGCGAGTGTGTCTGTGTGCGCGTGGGAACGTGCGAGTGTGTCTGTGTGCGCGTGGGAACGTGCGAGTGTGTACTGTGTGCGCGTGGGAACGTGCGAGTGTGTCTGTGTGCGCGTGGGAACGTGCGAGTGTGTACTGTGTGCGCGTGGGAACGTGCGAGGGTGTCTGTGTGCGCGTGGGAACGTGCGAGTGTGTCTGTGTGCGCGTGGGAACGTGCAAGTGTGTCTGTGTGCGCGTGGGAACGTGCGAGTGTGTCTGTGTGCGCGTGGGAACGTGCGAGTGTGTCTGTGTGCGCGTGGGAACGTACGAGTGTGTCTGTGTGCGCGTGGGAACGTGCGAGTGTGTCTGTGTGCGCGTGGGAACGTGCAAGTGTGTCTGTGTGCGCGTGGGAACGTGCGAGTGTGTCTGTGTGCGCGTGGGAACGTGCGAGTGTGTCTGTGTGCGCGTGGGAACGTGCGAGTGTGTCTGTGTGCGCGTGGGAACGTGCGAGTGTGTACTGTGTGCGCGTGGGAACGTGCGAGTGTGTGTGTGCGCGTGGGAACGTGCGAGTGTGTCTGTGTGCGCGTGGGAACGTGCGAGTGTGTCTGTGTGCGCGTGGGAACGTGCGAGTGTGTCTGTGTGCGCGTGGGAACGTGCAAGTGTGTCTGTGTGCGCGTGGGAACGTACGAGTGTGTCTGTGTGCGCGTGGGAACGTGCGAGTGTGTCTGTGTGCGCGTGGGAACGTGCGAGTGTGTCTGTGTGCGCGTGGGAACGTGCGAGTGTGTCTGTGTGCGCGTGGGAACGTGCGAGTGTGTCTGTGTGCGCGTGGGAACGTGCGAGTGTGTCTGTGTGCGCGTGGGAACGTGCGAGTGTGTCTGTGTGCGCGTGGGAACGTGCGAGTGTGTCTGTGTGCGCGTGGGAACGTGCGAGTGTGTCTGTGTGCGCGTGGGAACGTGCGAGTGTGTCTGTGTGCGCGTGGGAACGTGCGAGTGTGTCTGTGTGCGCGTGGGAACGTGCGAGTGTGTCTGTGTGCGCGTGGGAACGTGCGAGTGTGTCTGTGTGCGCGTGGGAACGTGCGAGTGTGTCTGTGTGCGCGTGGGAACGTGCGAGTGTGTACTGTGTGCGCGTGGGAACGTGCGAGTGTGTCTGTGTGCGCGTGGGAACGTGCGAGTGTGTACTGTGTGCGCGTGGGAACGTGCGAGGGTGTCTGTGTGCGCGTGGGAACGTGCGAGTGTGTCTGTGTGCGCGTGGGAACGTGCAAGTGTGTCTGTGTGCGCGTGGGAACGTGCGAGTGTGTCTGTGTGCGCGTGGGAACGTGCGAGTGTGTCTGTGTGCGCGTGGGAACGTACGAGTGTGTCTGTGTGCGCGTGGGAACGTGCGAGTGTGTCTGTGTGCGCGTGGGAACGTGCAAGTGTGTCTGTGTGCGCGTGG
Organism: Oncorhynchus mykiss; assembly: GCF_057628025.1. Classification (NCBI taxonomy): domain Eukaryota; kingdom Metazoa; phylum Chordata; class Actinopteri; order Salmoniformes; family Salmonidae; genus Oncorhynchus; species Oncorhynchus mykiss. Next base: position 20,858,463 of record NC_143030.1, read on the forward strand.
GAACGTGCGAGTGTGTCTGTGTGCGCGTGGGAACGTGCGAGTGTGTCTGTGTGCGCGTGGGAACGTGCGAGTGTGTCTGTGTGCGCGTGGGAACGTGCGAGTGTGTACTGTGTGCGCGTGGGAACGTGCGAGTGTGTGTGTGCGCGTGGGAACGTGCGAGTGTGTACTGTGTGCGCGTGGGAACGTGCGAGGGTGTCTGTGTGCGCGTGGGAACGTGCGAGTGTGTACTGTGTGCGCGTGGGAACGTGCGAGTGTGTCTGTGTGCGCGTGGGAACGTGCGAGTGTGTCTGTGTGCGCGTGGGAACGTACGAGTGTGTCTGTGTGCGCGTGGGAACGTGCGAGTGTGTCTGTGTGCGCGTGGGAACGTGCGAGTGTGTCTGTGTGCGCGTGGGAACGTGCGAGTGTGTCTGTGTGCGCGTGGGAACGTGCGAGTGTGTCTGTGTGCGCGTGGGAACGTGCGAGTGTGTCTGTGTGCGCGTGGGAACGTGCGAGTGTGTCTGTGTGCGCGTGGGAACGTGCGAGTGTGTCTGTGTGCGCGTGGGAACGTGCGAGTGTGTCTGTGTGCGCGTGGGAACGTGCGAGTGTGTACTGTGTGCGCGTGGGAACGTGCGAGTGTGTGTGTGCGCGTGGGAACGTGCGAGTGTGTACTGTGTGCGCGTGGGAACGTGCGAGGGTGTCTGTGTGCGCGTGGGAACGTGCGAGTGTGTACTGTGTGCGCGTGGGAACGTGCGAGTGTGTCTGTGTGCGCGTGGGAACGTGCGAGTGTGTCTGTGTGCGCGTGGGAACGTACGAGTGTGTCTGTGTGCGCGTGGGAACGTGCGAGTGTGTCTGTGTGCGCGTGGGAACGTGCGAGTGTGTCTGTGTGCGCGTGGGAACGTGCGAGTGTGTCTGTGTGCGCGTGGGAACGTGCGAGTGTGTCTGTGTGCGCGTGGGAACGTGCGAGTGTGTCTGTGTGCGCGTGGGAACGTGCGAGTGTGTCTGTGTGCGCGTGGGAACGTGCGAGTGTGTCTGTGTGCGCGTGGGAACGTGCGAGTGTGTCTGTGTGCGCGTGGGAACGTGCGAGTGTGTCTGTGTGCGCGTGGGAACGTGCGAGTGTGTCTGTGTGCGCGTGGGAACGTGCGAGTGTGTACTGTGTGCGCGTGGGAACGTGCGAGTGTGTCTGTGTGCGCGTGGGAACGTGCGAGTGTGTACTGTGTGCGCGTGGGAACGTGCGAGGGTGTCTGTGTGCGCGTGGGAACGTGCGAGTGTGTACTGTGTGCGCGTGGGAACGTGCGAGTGTGTCTGTGTGCGCGTGGGAACGTGCGAGTGTGTCTGTGTGCGCGTGGGAACGTACGAGTGTGTCTGTGTGCGAGTGGGAACGTGCGAGTGTGTCTGTGTGCGCGTGGGAACGTGCGAGTGTGTCTGTGTGCGCGTGGGAACGTGCGAGTGTGTCTGTGTGCGCGTGGGAACGTGCGAGTGTGTCTGTGTGCGCGTGGGTACGTGCGAGTGTGTCTGTGTGCGCGTGGGAACGTGCGAGTGTGTCTGTGTGCGCGTGGGAACGTGCGAGTGTGTCTGTGTGCGCGTGGGAACGTGCGAGTGTGTCTGTGTGCGCGTGGGAACGTGCGAGTGTGTCTGTGTGCGCGTGGGAACGTGCGAGTGTGTACTGTGTGTGTTCTGGGAAAAGACATACTTTCTTTTGAAGGGGTTTCTAGTCCAACAATACGTGATTTTGATCTGGCTTAATGCTCACCAAAGACCCTGTCTGCTTGCTGAGGGAGGTGAGTTCAAGCATCTCTCCTTTTTGTTTCACACAAGCCACAACTAGCTATGTTATCCTTAACCACACTAGAATTGCACCCAAAAGCAGTAAGTCATTTATCGCATCCCAAAAAGCCAGTCTTTTTTCCCCCCTTGGTACATTTCAGTATTTCAGAATATTTCCGTAGGAAATAGAGGGACATATTTACATAGAGGGACATATTTACAGTTCAGCTCGAATAACGTCAAGAGGCAAGTCACCTGCTTTTCATTGAGGCCTTGTTACTGGGGTGACCTGCCTCTCTGTGACCCCTGACCTTTAAAGCTAGAATCCTTAGTTGCAAAATCAATTTTTGGATGTATAAATTAAATAAGTCCACCCACTGATTCCTAAAGAATATAGAAGGTATAAATGCCTCATGAGCTTAGTTCAACCGTTGTACCCAATCAGAACCCAAAATATAAGATTGTTTTACCCCAATGTTTGCAAATAATGTAAATGTAAAAAAACACTGTATAGCCTCACAACTTAGTCCTTGCATCCATAGCTCTGTCTATGAATTTGAGACTGGTTCAGTTTCTCCAGGCTCATCCCTCAGCTTCTTACCAAAACAGAGGTGGGGTGCTTGCTTTGTTATTGTTTAAATGAACGATTCTAGCTTTAACTCTGTGATCTTTGTCCCATCCCTCACCTGTAGAGGCGGCCTGACTCACCTCAGCCTGTGGCAGCCGACCATCTTTGTAAGGTGCAATGTCTCCTCCCAGTCTCCCTCCAGCGACTGGAAGGAGAATAAAAAATATCTAAATGTTGATGGCTAATGTTAGCAGACGGAACAGTTCTCAAGTGCTAATTCTGAGAGGGGCGGAAGGTGGCGTGTGTGTGTGCACCTGTGTGTGTGTGTGTGTGTGCGCGCGCACGTGCGTGCATGCGTTTGAGGGTGATCTCATTTACACCCTAACAGAAAGGCAGGCGGGTGAGCCGGGCAATGAGTCACTTATTTGATGATGTTTTTGGATGATGTTTTCTCATGGAGCAGCAGCTTGAAGCAGCTCTGAAGACAGGAAACCATTGATCCTGGCAGGCACCTAGAGCGAGAGCCCCACTCCGCTCACACATCATAACACAGAGGCAGGCAGGCAGCAGAGAGAACCTGTAGAAATATGCACTATGATCATGAAGGCAAGGCATGGTGTCTCACTTTTTTACTGTCCCTCCCTTCCTCCCTCTTTTCATTTTTTTCTCTCCCTTGCCATGACTTCTCAATGAACCGCGTTTGGGTTTGAGGGGCTAGGGGGGGCTTCGAGGGAGGGCAAGAGGACTATTTCAAACACCTCCAGTCCCCTGTGCCTGGCGCTATTCACATACTAAATCTGTGTTGATGTAACCTGTGTCTGGGAATTCATGGGGCTAAAGGCTGCTGGGGAGTAAACAATTATAACAAAACTAACTGTAATCCGTTATATTACCAGCAAAAATATTGTAGTCAGATTTCCGATACTTTTGAAAAACAAAATCATTACTTGTAGGATTACTTTTACATTCCGAAGTGATGTTTGCGCAAAAAAAATATTTGACACCTTTCTGTTGTTTTCTCAATGACATTCAAATCAGCATTGGAAAAAGGCGCAAATTTAAATTACAGTAGTTCCGCCTGAGCAAGTCTGACCATTAGTCAGATACCAATGACTCCAAATGTGTTTGATGGATCGCAGGAATAGGCTTTTGAAGGCTACAGTCCAAACGGTCTTCCAAAGGTGCGACTGCCGGCGCCATCCAAAGATGATCCAACTTGAATAAACGCTTGGAGGTAAAGGATGACAGTAGTGGTGTCGTCTACGGCGATACGGATATCACTTATTATTGATATCTACATTGCACATTGATGTGAATCACACTGCTGCTCTCTCATTTAGCTATTTGTGCCTTAAGGATTGTGGTTGTTGAGGACGGCTGTTCACAAATGTGTATCTGTATTTTAACGCAATAATGGTTGAATTGAAGGAGTCTTAGCTGCCTATCAATTATTGTTTTTGCGACCAGTAAACAGCCAGTGAAAAATGTGCTCTTGCAAGAGCTGCAGTACGGATCCCAGCCTATGGAACAAAAGCCTATGGAACAAAACTCCCCAGTGATCTTGTGCTCCATACTTTCAAAAACAAGTTTAATTCAAGAAAACCACAAGTAAGGCTTTCATTGCTCAATCTAATTCTTGCTGATGAAAAAAAATGTCCATAGGCCTAACGGACACATGCTCAAACTCGCACACTTTTTGATAGACTTGAACAGCTGCAAATTATCAAGATATCAAAAGTGTCACCAACAAAAAGGTCAACTATAGACCTATAGCAAATGCAGCATATGGGATAGATTTTTCACAGGCAAATAGCACTTTTCAGTAGTGCTCAAAGCATGTCATTCAGAAACCAGCATTGATTTTTCAACTCGAAGCAATGAGCCCAATCAGACCTCCATGACAAAAGAGTAGGCTAATAAGTGGTTTGTTTTTTGGGTTATGCTGAGGCAAAACAATTTGGCTAAGATATGTCCTAGTCCTATTCTTCAAGATCTAGGGAAATTAAATTCATTGGAATGACTGGGAATCTGACAGACTCTGTTTTTGTTTTATGTTAAGGTATATCCTAATCATATTTTTTTCTGTAGTAGTAGTCGCCTACAGTACACAACCAATCCATAAAGTGAAATGCAACATCCATTTATGGTCAGCTGTGTCAACTCTAACATTGATTTATCCTGCAATAGATAGTTTAATTGGTAATATTCATTTTGGTCTTCTTCTCATGCCTCTTGAGCAGGTTGACGATTTCCTCTAGATTTGCCAGCTGAAAAGTCAAAATTGGCTATTTTGTAAAAAAATATGAAAACTAAAATTTGCTTTAATTAAGGTTAGGCATTAGGGTTAACAAGGTGGGTAAAGTTAGGGTTAGGTTTAAAATAATCTGATTTTATAACTTTGTAGATATGCCAGCTAATGACCACTCTGTAGAGCTGCCTCCAGAACAAGATTCATGATGAAAAACACTAAATTGTGCCTCTTAAGGAGAAAGTAATCTAAAAGTAACTGAAAGTAATCAGATTACATTACAGAGTTAGGGTAATCCCAAAATTACATTACTGATTACAATTTTGAAGGTAACTGGTCTCACACAGGGCTGACAGTCAGGGCTGCTCTCCTCTCCTCTAGAACCCCAGGAAGGGACACCACGCCAGGCAGGCGGGACACCCCAGCCTCAGTCCTGACCTGGAGAAAATGAAGGCCTGACTATCTCCATTTCCCCAAGGCAGTTCCTGCAGGCAGCTCCTGCCAGAGCAGTGGGCTCCTCCAGCTGCAGGCCAGACCCAGTGAGGGAGGAGGGGAGATGATGAGCTGCAGCCAGAGACTAGCTACGCTACTGAACAACCGCCACAGCCACTTAACCCCTTATGGTTCTTAGTTAACACTGTACTTGGGGTTATAAACAGGTTTGGGGTCAATTCCACTTAAATTCTGTCACAAATTGTCTGAATTGAAATGGAATTGACCGCAACAATCCTGGTTATTAGATCAGATGGGCCCTGTACCTGTGGGCCATTCATCAATATAGCACTACACTGACCTAGCCTAATGCTTTGATACACTGGGATCTCAGATGAGGAGCCATTAGACTACAGTATATGAAGACTTTCAGGATCAGGAGTCGAGTAATTCGATTTTACCCTTATAACCAAAGCAAAAGGCTGTGATGACTGAACCCTCAGACCCCAGAGGCACTTTACTGAGAGATGCTGGGACTGGGAGTCCATGATTAACGTGCTGTTGAAAAGACTACACTTTGCTGTTGATCATGTACAGCAGCTAAGAGAGAGGAAGAGAGAGCAGAAGGGAGAGAGAAAATATCAAGACCAAACCGGCAGGACAAAGGCAATGAGGTTGGGAGACCGACCGAGAAAGAGAGATTAAGAGAGATTGGGGGGTGAGAGAGAGAGGGTGGGAGGGGTGAGAGAGAGAGGGTGGAAGGGGCAAGAGAGAGAGAGGGGGGGCGAGAGAGAGAGAGGGGGGGCGACAGAGAGGGGGAGGGGGAGATCGAGAGGGAGGGGAGACGAGAGAGAGAGAGGGGTGATGAGAGAAAGGGGAGGGTTGGGAGAGCGAGAGAAGGGGGGGGGGGGGGGTTGGGAGAGTGATAGAGAGAGAAAGACAGCCAAAGGCAGACCTGGCTCTCAAGAGAAGACAGGCTATGTGCACACTGCCCACAAAATGAGGTGGAAACTGAGCTGCACTTCCTAACCTCCTGCCAAATGTATGACCATAGAGACACATATTTCCCTCAGATTATACAGATACACAAAGAATTTGAAAACAAATCCAATTTTGGTAAACTCCCATATCTATTGGGTGAAATTCCACAGTGTTCCATCACAGCAGCAAGATGTGACCTGTTGCCACAGGAAAAGGGCAACCAGTGAAGAACAAACACCATTGTAAATACAACCCATATTTATGTTTATTTATTTTCCCTTTCGGACTTTAACTGTTTGCACATAATATGACATTTGTAATGTCTTCATTCTTTTGGAACTTTTGTGAGTGTAATGTTTACGGTTAATTTGTTATTGTTTATATCATTCTAGTTCACTTGCTTTGGCAATGCTAACATATGTTTCCCATGCCAATAATGCCCTTAAATTGAAATGAGAGTCAGAGAGAGAGCGAGAGAGAAAATGAGAAAACGAGAAAGATAAAAAGAGAACAAGATGGTAAAGGAGGAATACTCTAACCCAGGCCTGGGCAATTATTTTCCATGGAGGGCCACGTTAGAACATATTTTTGCCATCGCGGGCCAGAATCATATTACAGGATTATACATCATGTGTATGACTGTTTTGACAGATATATCTACTGTAAATCACATTCAGATATACTACTTATTTTACTTTTTTTTTTACACACACAAAAATAAAATCACATCCATGTTCTCCTTTTGGTAGGTATTTTCATTATTAAACATGCAATGAACTACACGGAGGGAAAAGTACACTGTGCATTCAGCACCATGGACAGAACTCTTGTTAATGGGTAGGCACAAAAACACAAGAAAGAGGTCAACATTATATTTAAACTACTCAATCAGTGTGGAGTGAAGTCTCTGATGGGCATTGACTAGAGCAGTGAAGTCAAGTATAGTTTGACGTCGCTATGCGCAGGATTGCTGAGAGGTGAGAGTCAGTAAGAGATGATCTGTGCCTTGACTTATTTCATTACTGAAAATGTCTGTTCACATACATAGGTTGACCCAAACAGTACAAACATCTTCTGAGCATGACCCCTAATCTTTGGAAAGTCTTGTTCATCGAGAGACGCATATAACCTCGTCAGTGACATTGTTTTGAATAGTTCTCCAATCACTGCATCAGACTGAAGATTGATAAGCTCAAGTTGCAGGTTAGTGGGAGCGTTATCTACATTAAAGGTGAAAGGAGAGGAAACCAACAGCATGTCATTTTCCAACACTTTGAAATTCTCAAAATGATGAGAAAACTCACCGTTCAAAGCACACAGCAGCCATGTGTACTTCTCCCGCAGGTCATCTGATAGGGAACAGACTAGTAGTGTCGGAAGGTGGGTGAGATTGTTGTCATCTGATAGGGAAAAGACTAGTAGTGTCGGAAGGTGGGTGAGGTTGTTGTCATCTGATAGGGAAAAGACTAGTAGTGTCGGAAGGTGGGTGAGATTGTTGGCTTCTACTTGGCGGGTCAGGAGGAGTAATTTTCCCTTGAAGGCTTTGACAAGGCTGTACATCTGATGTGCAAAAAGGCCCTTCCCTTGTAGTTTTGAATTCAGTTCATTCATGAGGGCCATGATGTCCACGGTGAAGACAAAATCAGCCAACCATTCTTTATCTTGCAGTTGATGGAAATCCACATGTTTTCCTTTCATTTAAGCACCTTCCCCAAACTCAGTCATCTCATGTTTGGGTGGTAGGGAAGTTCTGCATGACCCGACCCTGTCTCTTCCAACAGTGACACAAACATATGGTTAAAAGACTTTGCTCTTATGAAGTTTACCACATTAGTGACTGTATCCACAACATGGCTCATTTTCAGAACACATTTACAGAGCATCTCTGTGTTCAGCTCAGCTACTTGATCTTGTATCCTTTTAAAAAAAATATTTGGGCACCCATCAGTGGTCACACTGGATAACTTTTCAAAACTCAGACCCAGCTTTGCCACACACTCATTAACCTCCTCCAATAAATCTTTCCCTGTGGTTGTGCTCTTCATTGACTGCAATGAAACAAGTTCCTCTGTAATTTCAAAGTCTGGGGTTATGAATATCAACAACTGCACCGTGTCACGTGCATCACTGCTCTTATCCAGGGCCAAGGAGAAATAGGTGAAATCCTTTACCTTGTCTTTCAACTGCTCCATATTCTCTGCAATTATCATGACACAAGGTGAGACCCAGATGCAGACACAGGAGGCAGATGGTTGGAGTCTTACAATGTTTATTAATCCAAAAGGAGAAGGCAAGAGGTCGTGGACAGGCAAAATGTCAAAACCAGATCAGAGTCCAGGAGGTACAGAGTGGCAGACAGGCTCATGGTCAAGGCAGACAGAATGGTCAGGCAGGCAGGTACGTACAAAGTCCAGAAACAGGCAAGGGTCAAAACCAGGAGGACTAGAAAAAGGAGAAATGCAAAAAGCAGGAGAACGGGAAAACCGCTGGTTGACTTGGAAACATACAAGAGGAACTGGTACAGAGAGACAGGAAACACAGGGATAAATACACTGGGGAAAATCAGCGACACCTGGAGGGGGTGGAGACAATCACAAGGACAGGTGAAACAGATCAGGGCGTGACAGTGATGTCCTCAACACGCTGTGTCACTGTTCGTCTTGACAGGGAAAAGTATTGCTGCAGAGTCAATGAAACATTCTTTAATGAATTCGCCCCCAGCGAATGGCTTGCTATGTTTAGCAATTTTGTGGGACAGTACATAGCTATTTCTCGCAATTTCGTTGTTTGCTGAATGCAGTTCTTTGCACACTTACCACACAGCTTTCGCTGATACCTCAGTAAAGAAATATTTCAATGTCCACTCTAGCTGGAACACCCTACATTCATTGTCTACTTTCCTTCTCTTTGAAAAACTCATTTGTGCGCAATTTCTAGCTAGCTACTATTTGTAACTGTGACGTGTGGGTCAACCTGTCAGTCACTGTCTGTCCTCGTGCAGTTATTTATACGTGCCTTCAAAATAAATGTCCCACAAGCGGTGGGAGTTAAATCATTCCACAAAAGTGAGTATTCATTGGGCTTTTAATTTGAATAACAAATATGTTTTTCAAAACGTTACGAATCGCCAATTCTTAATGTGATCTGAGCACCATTCCGCGAGCCGTGGGACGGGCCGTCCTTTGCCCAGGCCTGCTCTAACCTGTTCTATGGAGAGTTCTTTGCTGGCGGTTCCTGATATCTCAGAGATCTTGTCAACGTGTTTTCGCAGATTTCTGAATCATGAATTCACTGGCAATGGAGCAGTGCAAGGCCTGCATCCAGCAATGTCACGAGTTACGTGACCCATTTTTGAAGCTGTTTCAGTACAGCTCTATACGGAGAGAGAAGGGGAGAGGGCAAACTCGATTGAACTAGTTTCAATGTATGGAATCACTTGGTAGTTTCTGGATTTTGGGTAAACTTCTCCTTTATTCAATCTATTGTATTATCTCTTATCTGTGTGAAGCGAGACTTACAGCCATAAAGAGGGTTTGGTACTATGTAAATGGACACTATGGATTCAGTCCTGTGACCTCAGTCATTAGCACTGACTGTCATAATGATTGACAATATTGCACCTGACACAGAGATTGAAGGAGGAGTATCAGCTTTAATTTTGCAGACAGATTGTAGCTTCCATCAATGTAATTGTTTGCATCATTTTCAATCCCCCATATATTTTAGGGGGTAAATATACAGAACCAGTCAAAAGTTTGGACACACCTACTCAGTCAAGTTTTGTTTTGATATTTTAATTATTTCTACATTGTAGAATAATAGTGAAGACATCAAAACTATGAAATAACACATATGGAATCATGTAGTAACCAAAGAGTGTTAAATCAAAATATATTTCATATTTGAGATTCTTCAATGTAGCCACCGTTTGCCTTGATGACAGCTTTGCACACTCTTGGCATTCTCTCAACAAGTTGCATGAGGTAGTCACCTGGAATGCATTTCAATTAACAGGTGTGCCTTGTTAAAAGTTAATTTGTGGAATTTCTTTCCTTCTTAATGCGTTTTAGCCAGTGTGTTGTGACAAGGTAGGGGTGGTATTGTAACAATCCTCTGTGGAGGAAGAAGGTGAGGACCAAGGCGCAGCGTGGTAAGTGTTCATGTTTTTTATAAAATAACTGAACACTGAACAAAACAATAAACGACAAACAAACAGTCCCGTAAGGTGAATGAAAAAACACTAAACAGGAAATAAATCACCCACCAAACACAGGTGGGAAAAGGCTACCTAAGTATGATTCTCAATCAGAGACAACGAACGACACCTGCCTCTGATTGAGAACCATACCAGGCCAAACACAAAACCACAACATAGAAAAAAGAACAGACTACCCACCCCAACTCACGCCCTGACCAAACTAAAACAAAGACATAACAAAAGAACTAAGGTCAGAACGTGACAGAATATAGCCCTATTTGGTAAAAGACCAAGTCCATATTATGGCAAGAACAGCTCAAATAAGCGAAGAGAAATGACAGTCCATTACTTTAACACATGAAGGTCAGTCAATAGAATGCCAAATGTGTGTCAGGTTTCTTCCAGACGTGACGCTTGGCATTCAGGCCAAAATGTTCAATCTTGGCTTCATCAGACCAGAGAATCTTGTTTCCGTTTATCTCCTCTACCATAAAGGCCTGTTTGATGGAGTCCTGCAGAGATGATTGTCCTTCTGAAAGGTTCTCCCATCTCCACAGAGGATCTCTAGAGCTCTGTCAGAGTGATCATGGGGTTCTTGGTCACCTCCCTGACCAAAGTATCAGGATGCAAACTGGTGAGGGCCCAAAAAGGTGACACTTTTTTTGTTGTTGCACTGAAACATACAAAACATCCCCGCTAGGGGGAAATGCAGGTTTCAACTAATTAAACAACTAAGAATATGATCTACATGATCCGTCTCTGTGTGTAAAATAAAAAGTGGTTAATGTGAACCTAACTCACAGCTACAACATGTAAAGAAAGCAATCCAATGTTATTTGTTTCCTAGACTTTACTGCAAATGACACTTTAGAGAAAAAACAATACACTAATATTTCAGATAGAATAGAACGCTTGTGACCACACACATCTAAATATTGCACTTGGGAAAAAAACATCTTAAAGTAGAAATAGAATGAAACAAACAGGCATTCTATTTTTGCTCTATTATTATAGTGGCCACTACAGCAGACATCGATCAAGTGCACAAGGCTACATGTGTGCAAAAATAACGTTCACTGAGTAAAACATTGTATAAATCCCTCCTCACTCACACACACACACACGTGTTACTGTCAAATTCAACACAACAAAAGCAAGATCTTTGGGCTACACATTATTACATTGTACACTTTCTGCCTGTGGACATCTGTTCTACAATGTTCCAGCAGAGCCTGATACACTTTGTTGGCATAACGGATCTCTTTCAGGCAGAGAGGACATCTGGCATACCCCTTTCATCCACTGACTGAAAAAGAGAGAAATAGGGAAAGTGTGTGGTGTTACTTTCACCTCTACAGTGGCATCCAACTTAAGCCCGGCCCAGCTACAGCTACACTTGATCCCTGAATCCACTTGTTTAACAAGCAACGCCTCATTTTCACCTAATTCTCTCATTCTGAAAATTAACCACATACTGTAGAGGGAAAACATTAGTTCATAGATAGTAGTTAGTTCGTTAGATAGTTAACATTTCACACAGATTGCCAGGCTCCAGTAAGCAACTAATACATTATAACTTGAGGAACTGCAAGGAGTCATATACCAGTTAATACTATAGCGAATTGGTTAGGTTACTAACGTTAGCTCATCTGATGTTGTAACGTTAGGTAGCTAATGTTAGCTGTCTGGCTTTATTAGCCAGCTAATTTTCACACCATGAATTCAATTATTTGATCAGTTAAGTTGGCTAATGTTGCTCAACATTTCTCTGGCTAGCTAACAGAGAATTCGATCCAGCTAGCAAGATATTTAACAATGCTAACAATACTTGTTCCACCACACTTTCTCCCTCACCTCAAACTTTCCAAATGCCAGTTGTTTTTCGGTTACAGCTCATGATGTACACTTCATCACCTTCTCACCTACCTCTTCGTTATCGTTCAGTGGACATGCTGCTGTAATTGACAAGCTGTCTTTCCAGATGCGCGCTGATGCTGTAACTAGCACATTGGTTGTCTCTTCAGTCGCTGCATTCTGTTAATATGTAAACGTTTGGCTGAGCCTTGGATACAGCCAGTATTGCTCCAAACACGCATCACTCGTTCTCATACAGCCAGTAGTGATCCAAAGCCCCCCCACCCCCAAAACTTTTCTCATCGGATCTACACGAATCAGGTAGGTCACCTATATTAGATTCAAAATGGCAAATTCCTCTGAAAGGTGACTAGTTTGCGTCCCTGTGGTATTCTGTGTAGATTGCTGAGGATTTTTATTTTATTTGATACATTTTAGAATAAGGCTGTAACAGTAACAAAATGTGAAAAATGTCAAGGGGTCTGAATACTTTCCAAATGCACTGTATATGGCACAGCTGTCAATTATTTGGTCCTGAAATGAAACAGATATACTTTTTTATTCATCACAATTTTCTTTAACCAATTTTGGTCTTTATTTACCAATTGTGGTGTTTAATGCAGGGCCGACAGACAAGTTGCTTACTTTTTCCACCTTCCACTTGCCTCTTCCATTTTTGCAGTAATGCTGCAATTAGTTGGTTGTAATTCTGAGTAGAGCAGACATTTCCATATATTTGTGTTTGCTGCATGTGTGACATAACTCCACCAGTCCTATTTATGATATAATTTACAAAGATCACTTTTTATTTTTTTATTTCAAAAATAATGTTTTTTTTTTTTTTTAAATCAATTGAAGGAGTATTGATGGAAGAGGAGGAGGTGACATGAGGGAGGAGGAGGATAGATAAGGAATCTGTGCCAGAAGTCAGCCTCTGGCTATGTTCTGCCATTTAATCACAGCTTGGATTCCGCTCACTAGGAAACCCCTTAGAGACAAACGGCACCACAGTGCCTTAGCCATACTTGACTTTAACCACAAGACACCCTCCCTTCCTTAACTACAGACGAGACACACAACCCAACCACACGATCTTCTTCTCTCTCCATCCACCCCCACGGAGTCTCGCTGCACCGCTGTGCACACTGGGACCTAGCAGAGGGCATTGAAAATATGTTTTCTTTCCGACTTTTCTGTTTTGTCACATTTTTTTTATCATCTCTAGCTTTTTTCCCCTCCCTTCATCAGACGTAAACCTCTGTTTATTTTCATCTATTCCCCTGAGAGAAGCCCAGTCAGGAGGGATCATTCAGAAGGTTACATCACTGCTGATTAGCCACAATGTTATCATGGAAATCTCTCTCACCCTCTCGCCTCTTCAGGTTCCTTGTCAAAACATTCCGGATCGAGTTGGATGGATAGGAAGTTAGGAATGTTTTTTTGGGAACGCCACAGCCAATCAGAGGGTAGCTGAGGAGGAGTTAGGAGCACCGCTGTGAGTGAAATATTTTTTGGGGAGCCCACATTCCTCCAGGTGGGGACTGGCGCCAGCCCCCTCGGCTCTGCACAGTGTGAGGACGGAACTGGGGAAGGGTTGGAGAAAAAAGGTTTGGTTTGAACTGAGGAAAAGCTGAAGGCTTAGAAATCCACAGGGAGGTATATACATACTGGATAGAGATATTGTAGAAAACCCTGCTGAGTTTGGAAATGATTGTACAGAGAGACAGGACCTTGGGAGAAGGACACTCGACTGAATGACTGTCTACTGTACATTTACATTTTAGTCATTAAGCAGATGCTTTTCTCCTCACTGTTAGTCAATGAGGGGATCTGTAACGTATTGGAGGTGAAGGCTATGTACTGAACATACTGTAGGCCTACTGTCGTACTGTTCAAGTATGCATACATGTATTTTGTCAGGAGGATTCCTACACTGGAGGTCAGGGCTATGCCATTGATTCCTTTACCGGTCTCTCATGGCTGGGTTCCTCAGGTCAAACATAGGAGGGATGGTCCTCTTGAACTGGCCAATACTGTTCTTAGAGAAGTCTGCTATCTCCCACTGATTATCTTGGAGACATACAACAGCAACAACAACAGCAACATAAACAACAGCAGCAACAACAACAACATCCGCAGATGTGGAGCTTTACTGCGTTATAACTGCATTATAAACTGCTTCAAGAAGTTAAAATGATGATTATATGTACAAAAAATATATATATTCTACAAAATATTGTAAAGATACAGTACTTGGAACTAAGCAAGGAATTTGGTCGGTATCATGCTCCATAGGACAGCAGCTTAGGGCTAAGCAAAGACTGATCAAATATAGAGTAGAATAAAATGACAAGTGTAATTGAGTTAGCCTGACCTTGAGTTCTCTGCTGAGTTTGTGTATTCTTGACTATGGCCTGGGCGGGGTTCTCCCCTGCTCTCTGTCTGCAGGGTGACAAACAGACCCGCCTTCCACTCATTCCAGTGGGCATCGCAACGCTGGGTGATCTCCCACACCTGCTGCAGGTAGTCGAGATTCCTACACAAACACATCACCAGTTAACTAACTCTAACCTACTAACTAACCCACTGCTGAGTGATCTCCCACACCTGCTGCATTAAAGAACAACAAGACTTATAAAGCATAAACTATTTCACTAGGCTATATATCGCAGGTAGAGACCAGAGACGACAACACACACACCATCAGATGACCATCCCTGAGCAGCTTGTTCTATGCTACAGTAACAGTATCTTCTCCAGGGTCTGTATATCTTTAGAGGAAGATGCCCAGGCCGTGGCGGGTGGTTCCCTTCTCCACCTCCTTCAGTGTGTCCAGCTGGCCTCTCAGCGCTGCTTCCTTCTCCAGGACTGACTCACACGTCACCACACTGACAAACGGACCTGCAGGTATACGCAGTACACGCAGATGTTAATTCAATAGCAGTGAAAGTGACTATGTAATGTGCAGTAACCATGAGCAGATTTCACACTATTCACAGAAGAGAAACAGTTTGATTGTATCAGCGATGGTAATCTGGGCTGTTTAACTCAACAGTGTGGGGTAAAGGAAGTAGAGAAGAAGTGTTCCTCCCTCTGCGCCATTCATGTTGTTTCACAGCTGGACCCCAGAGGGAAGGAGGGGAAATAAAGAGCAGGATGGGGGGGGTTGAGGAAGATAGAGAGATGGAGTGAGAGAAGGTGAGCGAGAGAGTACCAATAATACTAATAATACTTGAATCAGTTATAGAACCCATTGCCCTTTATGGTTGTGAGGTCTGGGGTCCTCTCACCAACCAAGAACTAACAAAACGGTACAAACACCAAATTGAGACACTGCAGGCAGAATTCTGCAAAAATATCTGTGTACAATGTAAAACACCAAGAATTAGGCCGATACCCGCTAATTATCAAAATCCAGAAAAGGAAGCGATTCCCAAACCTTCCATAACATCACCTACAGAGAAGTTAAGCTGGAGAATAGCCCCCTAAGCAAGCTGGTCCTGGGGCTCTGTTCAAACACAATTAGACCCAACCAAATCATGAGAAAACAAAAAGATAATTACTAGACACATTGGAAAGAATTGACAAAAAACCCAGAGCAAACTAGAATGCTATTTGGCACCAACAGAGAGTAAGTGTCAGAACACCTGACCACTGTGACTGACCCAAAATTAAGGAAATCTTTGACTATGTACAGACTCAGTGAGCATAGCCTTGCTATTGAGAAAGGCCGCCGAAGCCACACCTGGCTCTCAAGAGAAGACAGACTATGTGCACACTGCCCACAAAATGAGGTGGAAACTGAGCTGCACTTCCTAACCTCCTGCCAAATGTATGACCATATTAATGACACATATTTCCCTCAGATTACACAGACCCACAAATTATTATTTATTTTATAAACTCACATATCTACTGGATGAAATACCACAGTGTGCCATCACAGCAGCAATACTTGTGACCTGCTGCCACAAGGGCAACCAGTGAAGAACAAACACCATTGTAAATACAACCTATATTTATGTTTATTTTCCATAATGTCCTTTAACTATTTTGTAATGAGTGCGCTGAGTCGCACGCGCTCCAGCAGGTATATTTCACTGGTCATCCCCAAAGCCAACACTTTCTTTGGCCGCCTTTCCTTACAGTTTTCTGCTGCCAAATACTGAAACGAATTGCAAAAATCACTGAAGCTGGACTCTCTAACTTTAAGCATCAGCTGTCAGAGCAGCTTACCGATCACTGTACCTGTACTCCGCCAATCTGTAAATAGCATACCCAACTACCTCATCCCCATATTGTTAATTTTCCTCTTGCTCTTATGCACCCCAGTATCTCTACTTGCACATCATCATCTGCACATCTATCACTCCGGTGGTGATGGTAAATTGTAATTATTTCGCCTCCATGGCCTATTTATTGCCTTACCTCCCTACTCTTCTACATTTGCACACACTGTACATAGATGTTTCTATTGTAAATGAGAACTTGTTCTCAACTAGCCTCCCTGGTTAAATAAAAATAAATAAAAAGTGAGTGTTTTAATAAATAAACAAAACAATAAACACAAAACACAAACAATGCACCGGCATGAATAACACCTAAGGAAAGAACCAAGGGGACTGACAGATATGGGGGAAATAATCAAGGAGGTGATGGAGTCCAGGTGAGTGTCATGAGGCACTGGTGCTCGAGACGATGGTGACAGGTGTGCGGGATAATCAGCAGTATGATGAGCTAGAGGCCGGAGAGGGAGTATACATGACATATTTGCACATCATTACAACACTGTATATAGTATATATATATATAATGTGACATTTGAAATGTCTATTCTTTTGTTTATTTCACTTTTGTTTATCTATTTCACTTGCTTGGCAATGTATACGTGTTTCCCATGCCAATAAAACCCCTTAATTTGAAATGGAATTGAGAGTAAGAGAGAGAGATGTGAACACCTTTGTTGCCCTGTGAGAGAGACAGAGAGCGAGAGCGGGAAAGAGGGTTTGGCTGGGGTACCAGGTCCCCCAGTCGGACCCTGCCAGATCCCCACAAAGCCCTCGAACTCCCACAGCCCCCCCCGCCCTGCTCTGTCACACGACAGCTTTGATTTAGGAGATATTTGATCTACACACATAAAACCACCCCTTCTCTTCCACTTCCCAGACTGGGCCCCTGCTAAGTCGCTCACCACCACACACACTGCCCTTCGACGGGGTCCCCCCAGCCTCACTTCTAAAGCTTCTATATTCCCAGGCTCTTACAGGCAAGACGTTCAGCTTCAGACAGACAGACCCACCACCATTGTACCACAGCCTCTTATCTGCTTTCAATTAGACCCTTCACTGAGCTTCCTTCCTGCTCCTATTGTTACAGACACAATGGTACTGCAGTAGAGTGACTGGAGATGTAATGAAGGAATAACAGATTTATTCCATAACAGGATCCTGGATGGACTGGAGAGATCTCTATACTGTACGTGTGGCATTGGGCTGGTCCCAGGTCTCCCTGACAAAGGCCATGCAGCCGAAACAGTTCAGAGTTTTTAATCTTTGTTTCCATTTCCATACAAATAAAGGCGTTTTAATTCATTATATGAAGAGTGCCTTGGTGGGTCCTCTCTTTTTGATGACCAATTTACCCTTTTTACCAAAGAGCACCTTCTGTCTACCAAAATCTACTATTGTGTACCTTAGCAGCGCTTCCCTTCCTCCTTTTTTTCTACTGGTCCCAGGTCTGTTTGATCTGTCTTGCTGACTCGTATGGTCATTGTCATGCCAAACAGGACAGGTCTGGGATTAGACTTGAGTTGCCTAGTGCTTTCTAAGGCTATTGCCGGGCATACATGACTTTCCAAATGCTAACATTGCTGAGCCCCTCACATTAAAACGACCGTCTTTCTTGTTGTTTTTAGTCTTGCCAATGTAGTGGTGCGCACACTAAACAATGTGGCACAGAGGGTGGGGGGGGGGGGGGTCAAACACTACAAGATTCTTCACTTGGTCGTGAGGATTCTCCATATCACACTGTCTCACGAAAACAATGATGTGATAATGTGATTAGATCGTAGCTAGAACGAGCTGTGGCTCAAAGCAACCTCATGAACGTTTTCAGTCGGACATTCACGCTTGCCATACAGAATTAATCTAGCCAATATATTTTGAAATGGATAACATCGCTTGTGAACTTACAAACTGTAACGATTTGACACTTTGGCTTTGGTTAAAGGCAAGTACGAACACATACTAGTAATCATAGCTGCTGCCTGAGAGTCCACACATTCTGGGTGATGCAGTACATCATTATCATAGGCCTCTTCTATGGCAAACACTCATTGGATATTGCTGATCACCGTTCTCCAAACGTGTCGTTGCACATCTCACACTACAAGAGCATTGCAGATTTTGTGCCGATAAAATTTAACGTTTGAAAGTATCAGGACGTTTGGGAGTGCTCAAAGACAGGATCGGTAGCCCTCAGATAGCGTCTCTGACCCGCTTACATTAAACGAGCGTCGGTGACGTCTGCCAAGAAGGCAACGACATGGGGATTTTGTCTCCCATCTCAAAAACGTGTCTGGGACAGCTACATCTTGACCAACATCGCGTAGTGTACACCTGGCTTATGGGAGGTTGATAGTCTTTATTTATATACTATTCACAGACAGAGATAAGTATTTTTGATGAGATATTGATATCGTCTCTATACAAAACCATCAGACCAGTTAACTCCTTTTATCTTTGACTGTGATGTGCCCTTCACACAAAGAATTAATGTGATGTGGCTAACCCAAATGACTGGGATATTATTGTAGCGTGTGTGTATTTGTGCGTGAGTATGGTGGTGGTCTGGACCTGAATACTAATGTCCCAGAGGACAAAGGCTTCCTCCTGGCCACATTAACCTGCCCAGTGCTACATTCACAACCATTGTTTTCACCTTCCAAACATTCACCCCATTCTCTTCTCAACTAGATCTGAGCAGAAGGGAAGGGAAGGCTGAGGTGAGAGAAACAACTTTCAATGAGTTCTGGAATAGAACCGTAAAATAGAATTGTGGGGATAAAAGAAGAAGAAAAATAGAATAGAATTGTGAATACAAAGTGAGGTGACTTTGTGGAACTTGAAATGATGAATTTGACAGTGCTAAGGTGCACAATGTAACATGCACAACTTTCCCACAGTGAGGGCGAGGGGAGTGGTTCACATTCTTAGATGTGTTGAAAGTGTAAAAGTTTGGATTCAGACGTGGTGAGAGAAAGTAGTGTGAGAGCCAGAAGGAGAGATGGGAAGGAAATGTAACTCTGTCATGACAAAAACAACAAGGCGTCACACGTCTCTCTCTGTGTTCTCATGAACCATGGTGAGAGAGGAGAGGATCCAGGGAGTGGAGCAAAGGGATGAGAGGGAGGTAAAGGAAAAGTAGGACAGTGGTTTGTCCTCTTTGGTACAGTTTGGTACTCTGTGTCTTTGTTTTGAGTCATAGAATTGTGTGCGCACGCGTGTGTGTGTGTGTGTGTGTGTGTGGAGTAGCAACGATTTCAAAAATTTTTTTATGGAAACCGGAAATAACATAATAAATAAAAGGAAGGATGAATTATGGCACAGTCAGAATGGGGGATGATCTCCATAAACAGGTTCTGATACTTCTTTGATCCACACATCTATACACTACAGAGAGTGAATGAGAAGGAAGAATAGAGAGGGAGTGAGAAAGAGAGAGGGAGATACCAGCCAATTATCAAAATCCAGAAAAGAGACGTTAAATTCTACAACCACCTAAAAAGGAAACCAAACCTTCCATAATAAAACCATCTCCTACAGAGAGAAGAACCTGGAGAAGAGCCCACTAAGCAAGCTGGTCCTGGGGCTCTGTTCACACACACAAACAGACCCCACAGAGCCCCAGGACAACAACACAATTAGGCTCGAGAGAACAAAAAGATAATTACTTGGCACATTGGAAAGAATTAACAAAAAATGAGCAAACTAGAATGCTATTTGGCCCTAAACAGAGAGTACACAGTGGCAGAATAGCTGACCACTATGACTAACCCAAAACTAAGGAAAGCTTTGACTGTGTACAGGCCATAGTGATGTCATGACTCTCCTGTGAGGATCACAATGGGTCAGATCAGCTCAGCAATGGTTGATAATAACCAGACCGTCTCTCACCCACAGAAGAGGCGAGGAGGGAACTGGGCCGGGTTGACAGTTCACAACCTGTTGTAAATTACAGGTGAATGGGGCTCTTTCTCTCCCTCCAGTAAAATCCACCAGAGGATAGTATTTTGTTAACTTTTTATGGCTGCAGGGGCAGTATTGAGTAGCTTGGATGAAAAGGTGCCCATTGTAAACGGCCAGCTCCTCAGTCTCAGTTGCTAATATATGCATATTATTATTAGTATTGGATAGAAAACACTCTGAAGTTTCTAAAACTGTTTGAATTATGTATGTGAGTGTAACAGAACTCATATTGCATGCAAAAACCTGAGAAATTCCACTTCATGTTTGGATTTTTTCTGGGGGTGGCAGATTTTCAACCTAGCTCTCAATGAAATTACAGCGAGATATGGATGAGTTTTCACTTCCTACGCCTTCCACTAGATGTCAACAGTCAATAGAACTTTGTCTGATGACTCTAATGTAAAGGGTGGTTGAATGAGACAGGAAATAGTCACCACGAGTTGACCATGCATTCACTATGCGCGTTCACAAGGGAAGGACCTGCGTTCCACTGCTCATTTGAAGTCATTCTAATTCTCCGGTTGGAATGTTATTCAAGATGTATGTAAACAACATTCTAAAGATTGATTCAGTACATCGTTTGACATGTTTCTACTGACTGTTACGGAACTTTTGGACATTTCGTCACGTTATAGTGGATTCGCTTTGTGACTTTGGAATTGTTTACCAAACACGCTAACCAAAGTAGCTAATTGGACATAAATAACAGACATTATTGAACAAATCAAGCATTTATTGTGGACTTGGGATTCCTAGGACTGCATTCTGATGAAGTTCATCAAAGGTAAGTAAACATTTATCATGTATTTTCTGGTTTCTGGATTAACATTAGAACATGAAAGACAGGGAGTTGCAGCCCACGTCTAGTGGTTTAAACGCTGAATCTCAGAAATCAGGAAACGGGAGCTACACATTTGAAATGGTTGGAACTTTGAACCTCAACACGAGGTGAAGAAATAAACTCACCTTCCTTTGGACCGGAACATTGCCGTGTGGCATCTGTGCGTGTGAAGTGGTCTGAATCCTGAACCCTGAGTAATCGGCACGAGGTGTGGGCGAGAGGCTCACCTCCAAGACAATCATAGGTACTGCTGGTTAGCTGTCCTTTAGTCGGATATCGTAAAACTAATCTAGGTAAAACTATCCTACTACGAGTCTCAAATCACTGTATTCTCCGACTATCATCACCAACGGGAAACATCGACATGGCTGGCAATCTTCCAGAGTGAACAACAGTAGAAAAGACGGGTCCGGACCCTTTTGGACAATCAGAGCCTTACCACCGTGCCGCTGAAAGGCCAATCCACATCCTTCCTAGGAAGGCTTAGTTCTGACAGAGATAAATGGTGAACAAAGACATACACAAGTAAATACATTCATGATTTCTTATTCCAAACGGGCGGCGGTTCGTGTGCAAAGTATATGATTCATGTGAAAATAGTTCTAAAATGTATCCATGATAAGAGTTCCTTTTTCTCCATCCCCCCCATCTATGTGGTAACAAGCCGTCATATTGTCAATCCGCTAGGGACCTTCTTCTCATGTATTAAGTGAGTGTGTATGTTATTCTGTTTCTCATTTAGTTAGTTAGTAAATAAATAATTTAACCAATTCGTGTAGTCCTGAATCATGAGTAAGGCTGGGGGTTTTGCAGATGCATGAGGTTAAGGTTGATATTATAAGAGGTTATGATTAATATGTTGACTGTTATATGGATGTGACAGGTAAAAAGACCTTAAAAAGTTTAATTTGGGAGATGGTGACTCTTTAAACAACCACTTCTGTGGTGCCCCAAATGCATAATGGGTTAATTGTTACATGATTAATTGAAATCGGGTAACAATTAAACATCGTTAGTGGATTAAATAAATAAGTAATCAGATTAATGAGAGTAAATTCACGACAGTGAGCATAGCCTTGCTTTTGAGAAAGGTTGCCGAAGTCAGATCTGGCTCTCAAGAAAAGACAGGCTATGTGCTCACTGCACACAAAATAAGGTGGAAACTGAGCTGCACTTCCTAACCTCCTGCCAAATGTATGGCCATATTAGAGACACATATTTCCCTCAGATTACACAGACAAAGACAAAGAATTTGAAAACAAATCCAATTTTGATAAACTCCCATATCTATTGGGTGAAATACCAGTGTGCCATCACAGCAGCAAGATGTGTGACCTGTTGCCACAAGAAAAGGGCAACCAGTGAAGAACAAAAACCATTGTAAATACAACCCATATATTTACCTTTTTTTTTTTACTTTAACTATTTGCACATCATTACAACACTGTATATAGACATAACATGACATTTGAAAAGTTTAGGGTCACTTAGAAAGGAAAGCTTTTTTTACCATTAAAATAACATCAAATTGATCAGAAATACAGTGTAGACATTTTTATTTTTATTTTATTTATTTTTATTTCACCTTTATTTAACCAGGTAGGCTAGTTGAGAACAAGTTGTCATTTGCAACTGCGACCTGGCCAAGATAAGGCATAGCAGTGTGAACAGACAACACAGAGTTACACATGGAGTAAACAATTAACAAGTCAATAACACAGTAGAAAAAAGGGGAGTCTATATATACATTGTGTGCAAAAGGCATGAGAAGGTAGGCAAATAATTACAATTATGCAGATTAACACTGGAGTGATAAATGATCAGATGGTTATGTACAGGTAGAGATATTGGTGTGCAAAAGAGCAGAAAAATAAATAAATAAAAACAGTATGGGGATGAGGTAGGTGAAAATGGGTGGGCTATTTACCAATAGACTATGTACAGCTGCAGCGATCGGTTAGCTGCTCAGATAGCAGATGTTTGAAGTTGGTGAGGGAGATAAAAGTCTCCAACCAGCGATTTTTGCAATTCGTTCCAGTCACAGTTATGTTGTAAATGACTATTGTAGCTGGAAACTGAAGATTTTTTATGGAATATCTACATTGGCGTAGAGGCCCATTATCAGCAACCATCACTCCTGTGTTCCAATTGCACGTTGTGTTAGCTAATACAAGTTTATGATTTTAAAAGGCTAATTGATCATTAGAAAACCCTTTTGCAATTATGTTAGTACAGCTGAAAACTGATCAAAGAAGCAACACAACTGGCCTTCTTTAGACTAGTTGAGTATCTGGAGCATCAAATCAGTTTATTTGTCACGTACGCCGAATACAACAGGTGTAAACCTTTGTCATGACTGACTTGATCAGGTCAGGTTACAGGAGACCACAACCCTACAGATTATCTCTCAACCCCAACAGAGGAGGAGAGATCTAGGGGTCTGAAAACATGGGGGTTTTATGGCCCCCACGCCCCTGGCAAATCTCAGGCCACAGACAAATTCCTTTGTCCTGTCACTATAGAGAACCAGCCTCAGAACATTAAACATGAACTAAAGGGACTTTGGAACAATGGTTCTCGTCAGCCACAATGGTGGTCATGACGATAGATGGACTATGAAAATGTATGTCATTTTTGTTATGTTATTAAAGGTTAATAGATGACGTTATTACGAAAACATTGTAATGTGAAGGGTTTTCCTAGTATATGTTTGATGTTTATACATTGTACGTTGTATGGAAATGTTAAGGTAGTTGTCTAAAATGGGATTTGAGAAAAACCTAACCCATGCCTCATTAACTTGGTACGCCCAGAGAATTGCCCTAAAGGCGACTACGCCCACTTCTGACCCAAGGGTATAAAACCTGTGAGTATAGAATTTACAACAGGACTACGTGACCCTAGCTGCAGCAGGGTCTTAGAAAGTCAACAAACCCAGAACGCAACGCAAGTTTGAGGACAAAGAAATCCTTTCCAATCCAAACTACGGATGAGTATCTGTGTCTAAGAGGGTGAATTCAAGTCGAACCACCTAGCCTCCATCTCCCATCGAATCGTGGTATCTAAAGGGTTTCATTCCTATGCTGTGAGCTATGAGCTACAGAGCTGTCTGGCCTCAGAAGACCCCTTCCAGAGAAAGGGATGAGGGAACAGACTCCTAAGCCAAAAAGGACACTGACACCGGGAAGACGGTCAGAGAGGTGCGCCGGAGTAGCGCGTCATTGAACAGCTGAAGGCCTACGCAGAGAATCCCCTGAGATCATTCCCACGTAATTACATCATTGTATTCTGACCCACAAGAGCGGCAGTTTGAGGCAAGCCTAGGGTTAGAATAGCATAGCTGACAAATTCACCCAAATGTACATTTCTCTTGTGTACTTCTTTCCGTTCTCTCTCTTTTGAAATTCCCATTGTGGGTAACACGTGCCATAGTGTGTTGGCCCGTTATACTAAGTTCTAATCAATAGCCTATAATGTGTTTTGTCTATGTGTATCTTTTATCATAATATTAGCTTTTTAGTAAATACATATTCAACTAAGATTGGTGTGGTACGAATTCAATAGTGGGACCCAGGTCCTTGCAGATTCACAGGCTATACGACGTTCAGAACTAGACTGTTCGAGGCAACTGGTTAATTAGCGGCTGTGGTAAAATCAATATTCTGATATTCTTTGAGTTAATTTGGGAAATAGAAACTCAATAAAAACTTGTTTCCCATGGTGCCCCAGGTTAATGAGTTTAAATTTGCTTGATTCAGTTAATCACGTAATTAGAAACTTGTAATCAATCGATGAGCAACATCGAAAAGGTAATCATTCGATGAGCAACAGTCGTCACATTAACTAATACAACGTCATGACACCTTACAGTGAAATGCTTACTTACCAATGGTGCCAAAAAAAAGGTATATGTGTGTGTGTTTAGGTAAGTAAAGAAATAAAACAACAGTAGAAAGACATTTGAAAAAAGAGTTGCAAGGCTATGTCGTGTCTTTGGCTATGCCGGATTAAGTGATATGACATGCTAATCTATAAAATAATTAATCTGTAATTAATATTACCTGATTGAGCTAATCATGTAAATGTAATTAACAAGGAGAGTCGGGGCACCCCAAAATAATATTTATAGAGCTGTTATCTTCCGAATAAACTCTTAAAGACCTAGTAATATTTTACATCAATAGCAGTCAATATTAATCGTCACCTAAATTCAGTCTCATCTGAAAGTTGTACGAACCCTGGCTAACAAGTTGAATCAACAATACAAAAATTGGGTTTAATTATTTATATACTAAATACCTAACTAATCACACAGAATTACATATACACATAATTAATCATAACTTGATTACAAATTACGTCATAAAGGAAAACATCCCTAGCGGGCGGAACAGATATGACAGCTGGTTTCACAAAAGAAAAGGGGCTGGGTTTAAGTGAAAGAGCGGGAAGACTGAGGGACAAAGGTAGAAGCTGTGTTATCATAAATACAGTATCTTATGCATTCTAAATTAGTGCCCATTTGGAAAAGGAAAATGCAATAAATATTTACTCTGAGCTGCGCTTCGGTAGGTTGGTGGTAGATGGAAGGCCGTGTTGCCCAACCGAGTCCTTTGTCCTTTGATGAATGTCTCTGCTGGTAAATTGAATACGTTGTAGTAATGTCGTTGTGTGGTAGACTGGATACTCTGTCTGTTCTTTCCTAACCTGCATTTGCAGCTGCTGTTGCTAACTCAACGGCTAGGAGGTATCACTTCTGTAGTGAATAAGAGTTCAAAGTTCATACCATTCGCAACCAAAGCGCACGCTGATGTTGGCTTCGTTCTGTAGTTATTATCTGAACCATTCTGACATCGGACCGTCGTCCTCACATCCTCGGAACAGAAGGTTACATTGTCGTCAAGGCTTTATATAGGAAGGGAGAGGAGGGCATGTTTGAAAAGTTTTATAGCCTATGTCCCTTCACAGGGGCGGGCCACTGATTGAGCAAAGCCCTAACCTTATGAAAACCCACATCTCACATTTTAGAAGCTAAAATCACATTTCATCCCATCACAAATAATTTCATATTCAAACATTTAAATTGAACAACAATTCCATGTGAATCCGATAACTCTGATGTGTAGACTTTCCACTGTAGAGTTTATGTAATCATATCATTGATGAGAATGTCTCAGATGACAACCAAACATCTGACATATGTTCAATTGTTCAGATTACCAGAATATAGTTCATTTCCCCCCACCTTCTGATGTTCCCAGAATCTCTATGTTAACCAAAGGGGTTTGCAAATGTAACATCAGTAGGGCAGAGAGAGGAAAAAGGGGGGGAGGGAAGAGGTATTTATGACTGTCATAAACCTACCCCCAGGCCAACGTCATCACAGCTATATACAGACACCTGTTAGTCAGGCTTATTGAGGTAGAATGTACATGTAGGTATCGTTAAAGTGACTGTGCATATATGATGAACAGAGAGTAGCAGAAGCGTAAAAAGAGGGATTGGCGGGTGGTGGGACACAATGCAGCCCGGTTAGCCAATGTGCGGGAGCACTGGTTGGTCGGGCCAATTTAGGTAGTATGTACATGAATGTATAGTTAAAGTGACTAAGCATATAAGATAAACAGAGAGTAGCAGCAGCCTAAAAGAGGGGTTGGGGGGGGCACACAATGCAAATAGTCCGGGTAAGAAGCCTTTTTGTCCAAGACTTGGCACTCCGGTACAGCTTGCCATGCGGTAGTAGAGAGAACAGTCTATGACTGGGGTGGCTGGGGTCTTTGACAATTTTTAGGTCCTTCCGCTGACACCGCCTGGTGTTGAAGTCCTGGATTGCAGGCAGCTTTGCCTCAGTCATGTACTGGGCCGTAAGCACAACCCTCTGAAGTGCCTTGCGGTCATTGGCCGAGCAATTGCCGTACCAGGCAGGATGCTCTCGATGTTGCAGCTGTAGAACCTTTTGAGGATCTCAGGACCCATGCCAAATCTTTCTGGTTTCCTGAGGGGGAATAGGCTTTGTCGTGCCCTCTTCACGACTGTCTTGGTGTGTTTGGACCAATCTAGTTTGTTGTTGATGTGGACACCAAAGAATTTGAAGCTCTCAATCTGCTCCACTACAGCCCCGTTGATGAGAATGTGGACGTGCTCGGTGCTCCTTTTCCTGTAGTCCACAATCATCTCCTTAGTCTTGGTTACATTGAGGGATAGGTTGTTATTCTGGCACCACCCGGCCAGGTCTCTGACCTCTTTCCTATAGGCTGTCTTGTCGTTGTCGGTGATCAGGCCTACCACTGTTGTGTCGTCAGCTGTGTCGTCAATTATTGATTTCAGCTTGTATTTGTATCACATTCCCAGTGGGTCAGAAGTGTACATGCACTCAATTAGTATTTGCTAGCATTGCCTTTAAATTTTTTAACTTGGGTCAAACGTTTTGGGTAGCCTTCCACAAGCTTCCCACAATAAGTTGGGTGAATTTGGCCCAGTCCTCCTGACAGAGCTGGTGTAACGGAGTCAGGTTTGTAGGCCTCCTTGCTCGCACACGCCTTTTCAGTTCTGCCCCCAAATTTTCTATAGTATTGAAGTCAGGGCTTTGTGATGGTCACTCCAATACCTTGACTTTGTTGTCCTTAAGCCATTTTGCCACAACATTGGAAATATGCCTGGGGTCATTATTAATTTGGAAGACCCATTTGCAACCAAGCTTTAACTTCCTGACTGATATCTTGAGATACCAGATATTGAGTTACCTCAATATATCCACATAATTTTCCTGCCTCATGATGCCATCTACTTTGTGACGTGCACCAGTCCCTCCTGCAGCAAAGCACCCCCACAACATGATGCTGTCACCCCCGTGCTTCATTGTTGGGATGGTGTTCTCCAGCTTGCAAGCCTCCCCCTTTTTCCTTCAAACATAACGATGGTCATTACAGCCAAACAGTTCTATTTTCATTTCATCAGATCAGAAGACATTTCTCCAAAAAGTACGATCTTTGTCCCCATGTGCAGTTGCAAACCGTAGTCTGGCTTTTTTAATGGCGGTTTTGGAGCAGTGGCTTCTTCCTTGCTAAGCGGCCTTTCAGGTTATGTCGATATAGGACTTGTTTTACTGTGGAAATTGATACTTTTGTACCCGTTTCCTCCAGCATCTTCACAACGTCCTTCGCTGTTGTTCTGGGATTGATTTGCACTTTTCGCACCAAAGTACGTTCATCTCTAGGAGACAGAACGTGTCTCCTTCCTGAGCGGTGTGACGGTAGCGTGGTCCCACGGTGTTTATACTTGCGTACTATTGTTTGTTCAGATGAAGGTGGTACCTTCAGGCATTTGGAAATTGCTCCCAAGGATGAACCAGACTTGTGGAGGTCTACAAATGTTTTTTTCTGAGGTCTTGGCTGATTTCTTTTGATTTTCCCATGATTTCAAGCAAAGAGGCACTGAGTTTGAAGGTAAGCCTTGAAATACATCCACAGGTACACCTCCAACTCAAATGATGTCAATTAGCCTATCAGAAGATTCTAAAGCCATGACATCATTTTGTGTTTAAAGGCACAGTCAACTTAGTGTATGTACACTTCTGACCCACTTAAATTGTGATACAGTGAGTTAAGGGAAATAATCTGTCCGTAAACAATTGTCGGAAAACTCATGCACAAAATAGATGTCCCAACCGACTTGTCAAAACTATAGTTTGTTAACAAGAAATGTGTGTAGTGGTTGAAAAACAAGTTTTAATGACTCCAACCTCAGTGGATGTACATTTCTTTAACTGTACATTAGAGTGTCTAGTTTTATTAACAGATGCCTCAGGAGTGCTCAACTGGCACCTTCATTAAATAGTACCCGCAAAACACCAGTCTCAACATCAACAGTGAAGAGGCGACTCCGGGATGCTGGCCTTCTAGGCAGAGTTGCAAAGAAAAAGACATATCTCAGACTGGCCAATAAAAATAAAAGATTAAGATGGGCAAAAGAACACAGACACTGGAAAGAGTAACTCTGCCTAGAAGGTCAGCATCCCGGAGTCGCTTCTTCACTGTTGACATTGAGACTGGTGTTTTGTGGGTACTATTTAATGAAGCTGCCAGTTGAGGATTTGTGAGTCGTCTGTTTCTCAAACTATGCACTCTAATGACTTGTCCTCTTGCTCAGTTGTGCAACGGGGCCTCCCACTCCTCTTTCTATTCTATTTAGAGCCAGTTTGCGCTGTTCTGTGAAGGGAATAGTACACAGCATTGTACCAGATCATCAGTTTCTTGACAATTTCTTGCATGGAATAGCCTTCATTTCTCAGAACAAGAATAGACTGAAGAGTTACAGAAGAAATGTATTTGGTTCTGGCCATTTTGAGCCTGTAATCGAACCCACCAACGCTGATGCTCCAGATAGCCAACTAGTCTAAAGAAGGCCAGTTTTATTGCTTCTTTAAATCAGAACAACCGTTTTCAGCTGCGCTAACATAATTTCAAAAGGGTTTTCTAATGATCTATTAGCCTTTTAAAATCATAAACTTGTATTAGCTAACACAACGTGCTAGAAACACAGGAGTGATGGTTGCTGATCATGGGCCTCTGTACACCTAAGTAGATATTCCATAAAAAATCTGCCGTTTCCAGCTACAATAGTCATTTACAACATTAATAATGTCTACACTGTATTTCTGATCTATTTGATGTTATTTTAATGGACAACATGTTTTGCTTTTCTTTCAAAACCAAGTACATTTCTAAGTGACCTCAAACTTTTGAACGGTAGTGTAAATGTAATGGTTACTGTTAATTTGTGATTTTTGTTTATTGTCTCTTCCACTTGCTTTGGCAAAGTAAACACGTGTTTCCAATGCCAACAAAGGCCTTTGAATTGAGGGGAGAGGGAGAAAATGAGAAAAGAGAAGGTGAGAGAGACAGAGACAATAAGAACAGTGTGGAGCAGCTTGCTGCTACTGTATTTTTCACCACCCACCACTAGGCTGAGGAGAGGGGCTGCAGCTCTGCATCATGTGAGATGAGATTTGCATTTATTAGGAATCCCCATTAGCTGTTGCCAAGGCAGCAGCTACTCTTCCTGGAGTCCAAACACATTAAGTCACTTATATATAAACAAAATTATTTATTTTTAATTTAACAAGGCAAGTCAGTTAAGAACAAATTATTATTTACAATGATGGCCTACAAGCCAGTGGGACCAAGTCATTGTTTTACAAGTCACAAGTAAGTCTCAAGTCAAGACAGGCAGGTCCGAGTCAAGCCTCAAGTCAAGACCGTCAAGTATTAAGTCAAGTCTCAAGTCCTAAACTTTGAGTTGAGTCCTAAACAAGTCATAATGTGCTCTTCACCAAATGTAATACCATTTCATATTTTTAACAAGAGTGATAGTATATTACATTTACGCAAATCATGAGTGCTTTTAAAAATATATATATTTTTATTTCTTTCCAAATAAACTTTATATTTCCATGGAAATACATGGGTAGCCATGACAAAGACACACACCCGATAGTGATCAACTATCGAGGATCGCTATGGGGCGCAATCGGGCGATGTAGGCTTGTACACAATCGCCCAACCACACACACATACAGACAGACACACTCTCTGTGTGGTTACAGTAGGCTAATGCATGTCAATGGTTTTAGGAACAGCAGTAACATCAGGCAGGATTTAGGCTACCAACTGCCTAGCTAGTTGTAGCTCAATCTTGGGTGCAATGATCACGTTCCCGCACTGACTGACTGTGTGGAGGCTCATTGATTTAACGTTACGTTATCCTACATGATACACTAGTAAAGTAATAAAATATATAGCTGTCGGCTATATTAGCCATGACTTACCGTTCTTTGTGCAGCTTCAAATGTCGAACAAAGTTGGAAATTGTTGCGCCTCCTTCTGTAATTTCCTTCCCGCATGTTGTGCAAGTTGCAATCCGTTTTTTGTTGATACAGCGTAGTTTTTCTATCCGAAAATAATCATTTTGGGTATCATCTCTCCAAGGGCTCTATCTGAATTCACCTGCCAACTTTCCTCTGCGCTGCCATGCACAACTTTTTCTCAGCTGGCACAACTTGATTGGCTGCTGTCCGATTCAAACTGTAATCCGTTAAATGAAGAGTTGATGCGTTGCACACTTTTTTTAACAGCATCATTTTTAATATTTGGGCTTGGGGAGGGTATCAAGTCAGGTTGAGTCATAAGGCTCAAGTCCAAGTCAAGAGTCATTGGTGTTAAAGTCGAGTTGCAAGTCATCATATTTGTAACTCAAGTCTGACTTGAGTCCAAGTCATGTGACTCAAGTCCACACCTCTGCTACAACAGTGGGTTAACTGCCTTGTTCAGGGGCAGAACAACAGCTTTTTACCTTGTCAGTTCGGGGTTTCGATCTAGCAACCTTCCGGGTACTTTGTTCGAGGCATTATAGCCTGTGTTAAGCTTCACGGTCGTTTCTTTGTTTTGTTCGCGACATTTACCTAAATAAACAGAAATGTACGCTCACCACGCCACACTTTGGTCTACTTCTTACGACGCCTGTGACACAGGCCCAGCTCCAGCTACACTTGATCCCTGAATGGTTCTATGCAGTACTGTGCACCTCCCATAGTCTGTTCTGGACTTGGGGATTGTAAAGAGACCTCTGGTGGCATATGCATGGATGTAGTATAAACAGACAGCAAGGCACATTCAGCTTGTCAACACTTCTTACAGAAATGAACAGAGAACATGTCTGGAGAGGGAGGTCATGGACCAGCTGGGAGGATCAGTCAACCAAGACAACCCAGCTTCACACACACACACGCACACAGCATCATTGGAGCGTTTTAAGTGTTGAAATAAATTGAATTTTAATTTGTTTTAGGATATTTAATTCAAATTTTATCATTTTGAATTTGTGTTAGGAAATATTTGGTATTTATAATGCACTTAATTTGTAATGCACAAAATGAATCCTAAAATGAACTTGCATTTCATGATTTGAAACTGAATTAAATGAATATTACATTCAGTTTTAATATGCAATTTCTAAATTCAGATTCAAAACGGCTCTAAAACATCATGCTGGTACTTTGCCAGACAGGAAATGTAGAAGAACAAGGATAAATCTGACTCCCTTCCAGACAATTCCCAAGTAACTAAGGCTACCACCTGAACTCATTAATGGCCATTGCATCGACTGTTTTTGCTGGCGGAAGAAGCAAGACAGTACTGAGCACAAAGCAGTCATTTTAACCAACTCTTTTAAGAAAGAACTCTTATTTGATATTAGGCTATACATGATCAAGCACAATGTAGTGCGATGCCACTGTACCACCACTGTCACGGTAAGTTTAACTGTCCGTCATGCTTTGATTACTCGCAAAGCTAATTAGTTGAATGCAGGATACAGTAGGTGGTTAGTTTGTTAGAATAGGTAAAAACTAAAACTAAGACAAAGTGTGACACATTGATTGATGTTTAATTTTTTTTATCAGACCAACCACAACAGCCCAAAACAGGTTTCGTATGAAGGTAGCTAGCTATGCTAGCAACAGTTTACTCCATACCATGGCCTGGTTAGCCAGATCCAGATGTTTTAACATGTAGCCATGGTTACCACCCCACCCCCCAGTCTCATACAGTAACATATGTACACTGTTTGTTGGCAACCAGACAGTGCCTTGCCCCCTAGAGTTTGTTTAGCAGACAAATAAAGAAGCCAGCACACACTCCAACTCAGTTTAAAGTGGGCAAAAGTAGTGACATTTTTTGACATCCTCATTAAATGATTACATTTTGGTCAGATGTATAGACCATCCTTTCTTAAAGTATGGGTCACAACACATGTTGGGTAGCAATTGGTCAGAGTAAATGTCTAATTATATAATTGATTACTGGAATTGATTTGTCCAAGTGCAAATGCACTCACTGTTCAGTGCACTCTCTGCTTAGCACCTGATCTTTTTTTCTGCAGTTTTCTTGAAGATCACTCCGCGACCCACACGCTGCTGCGCTGTCGTTCAGCAGCAGATGATGCGCTGTCAGCCACTGACTTGTCATTCCCACTCCCCGCTGTCATCAAATGGACTCAAGCTAGCCACAAGTTCTGACTGAACTCAATCGTCATGAAACGCAAATACAGCGATGAGTTTCTCTCTCTTGGTTTCATACACACTTTGAGAAATAATGAGGAATGCCCACAATGTGTTTTGTGCTGGGAAGTGCTTAGTAATGAGTCTCTCAAAATTAACAAATTAGTAAAACATCCACAGCATGAGGGTAAACCCAGGGAGTTCTTTCAGAACAGGGAAGAATGAGGGTAAACCCAGGGAGTTATTTCAGAACAGGGAAGAATGCTTCAGGAAACATTGCGCCCACAGTGGAAAAGTAAGTCATCTAGCAAGGCATTGTTGTCATTTTATCTCTCATACTAGTAGATGCGAGTTTCTCTTTCAAACAATCCCCTGACCTTGTACACATCTAATAGCTAACATTAGCCACAGCAAGCTACAGTAGCAACCGTAAGTAACAGTTACACAGATGAAGGTGAAAAATGATCAGGTCTACTGTACATCTTATTGTAGAAATGATTGTTTGCAACTGTTGCTGTTAAAATACAAGTAATACTTTTTTATTCTGAACTGGAATAAACTGAAGCAAGATGCTTTTAGAGGCAAACCCACTCACACAGGTCTGGGTTGTTGATCTACAGCAGGAAGCGATCTCCTGCCTGACTGAGAAAGCAGTAGATGTTCTGAACCAGTTTGGCACCACATACCTATGCGAGTCAGGTATACTTAAAAAACATGTACAGAAACAGACGCAATGCTGAGCATCACCTCCATGTTACACTGTCAAAACCAGAGTCCAGAATAGACATGCTTGTTAAAAACTTCAACCTGTGTGATTTGGTCAATCAGCATATTCCAGCTCTGAATAAACAAATAGTTATTGTATTTTAACAGCAACAGTTCCAACTTGGACTTTTTTTTCACCAATACTTTCTACAGTAAGATGTGCAGTAGGCATGATCCTTTTTCATCTGTACTATTACTTAGAGTTGCACTATCAAAAACTGAGCCTGTGTGTGTGTTCTGTTATACATCGTTTTGAGATGTTAAGTAGGTGGATGGATGATCTCTGCATGTGTGGTTCCCACCGTGAAGCATGGCGGGCCCTCACACCTACGGCCCTCAAAGAACTTCACTCAACTCTATGCAAACTGGAAACCACATATCCTAAAGCCGCATTTATTGTAGCTAATCTGTGGAAAAAAGCTAATCTGAGGAAAACGCTACCAAAGTTCTACCAACACAGGGACTGTAGCACTCGCTCTGAGAAATCATTGAACCACTACTACTTAGCTTTTCGAAATGCTTACAAGGCCCTCCCCCGCCCTCCCTTCGGTAAATCTGATCCTCCTTTCCTATAGGCAGAAACTCAAACTGGAAGTACCCGTGCTAAAGACTATTCAACGATGGTCTGGCCAATCGTAATCCATACTTCAAGATTGCTTTGATCACACGGACTGGGATATTTTCCTGGTAGCCTGTGAGATCAACATCAATGAACACACAGATATGGTGACTGAGATTATCAGGAAATGTATAGGAGATGTTGTACCCACTGTGACTATTAAAACCTACCCCAAAATTTGTTTTGTTAGAGGCATTTTTGCCTGTGTTAAGCTTCACGGTTGTTTCTTTGTTTTGTTGTTTTGTTGGAGACATTTACCTAAATAAACAGAAATGTATGCCCACCACACAGCACTTTGGTCTACTTCTTACATCGCCCGTGACAGAACTACCCACCACCAAAGGATCAAGCAGAGTGGCCAGGAAAGGCAGGGGGGCACACGGGACGGTCAGCGGAGGATGGAACCAGAGCCAGTCGGGGTGAACTTGGAAGGGAGCGAAGGTAGTGAAGCAGAGACAGTGAAGGACTTGATGGGGAGATTGGAGGAGGGCTATGAGAGAGCTGCTGTGATGGTGCATGAGGCACAACATTCGCCTAACAGAGAGTGTTCTCGGTTTGATGTCACCTGAGTCAGCTCTCCATACTCGTCCTGAGATGCGTGCTAGCCGTCTGGTGAAAACTGTGCCAGTCCCACGCACCAGGCCTCCTGTGCGCCTCCCCAGCCCTGCACGTCTTGTGCCAGCTCGGCGCTCCAGACCTCCAGTGCGCCTCCACAGCCCGGAGAGTCAAGTGCCAAGGATACGCACCAGATCTCCAGTGCTCCCCCACAGCCCGTTCTATCCTGTGCCTCCTCCAAGGACCAGGCCTCCAGTAGGTCTCCTGGTTCATCCCGTGCCTCCTCCATGGACCAGGCCTCCAGTAGGTCTCCCCAGCCTGGTGAGTCCGGTGCCTGCTCCACGGGCCAGTCTGGGGCCACCAGCAAGGGTGCCCAGTCCAGGATCCACAGCGAGGGAGCCCAGTCCGGGGTCCGCAGCGAGGGAGCCCAGTCCGGGGTCCGCAGCGAGGGAGCCCAGTCCGGGGTCCGCAGCGAGGGAGCCCAGTCCGGGGCCCGCAGCGAGGGAGCCCAGTCCGGGGCCCACTGCGAGGGTCCCCAGTCCGGGGTCGGCGACGGGGGTCCCCGCACCAGAGCCGCCACCGCGGATAGATGCCCACCCAGACCCTCCCCTATAGGTTCAGGTTTTGCGGCCGGAATCCGCACCTTTGAATGGGGTGGGGGGTGGGGGTACTCTCACCTCCCAAACTACACGAATCAGATCTAATCACGTAGGTCAACTATTTTGGATTGAAAACGGCGAATTTCGCCGGAAGGTGATTAGTTTGCAACCCTGAACAAAGGAGCTGATTATGGACTTCACAAAACAGCAGAGGGAGCACCCCCCCTATCCACATCAACAGGACTGCAGTGGAAAAGCTGAA
Source organism: Oncorhynchus mykiss (assembly GCF_057628025.1). NCBI lineage: Eukaryota > Metazoa > Chordata > Actinopteri > Salmoniformes > Salmonidae > Oncorhynchus > Oncorhynchus mykiss. The sequence continues at coordinate 20,894,429 of NC_143030.1, forward strand.
AGCTTCAAGTTCCTTGGCGTACACATCACTGACAAACTGAAATGGTCCACCCAACACAGAAAGTGTGGTGAAGAAGGCAGGAGGCTGAAGAAATTTGCTTTGGCACCTAAAACACTCACCACCTGGTATGGCAACTGCTCCGCCCGCAACTGCAGGGTTCTCCAGAGGGTGGTGTGTCTGCCCAAGGCATCACCGGGGGCAAACTACCTGCCCTCCAGGACACCTACAGCACCTGATGTCACAGGAAGGCCAAAAATATCATCAAGGACAACAACCACCCAAGCCACTGCCTGTTCACCCCAATATCATCCAGAAGGTGAGGTCAGTACAGGTGCATCAAAGCTTGGAAAGAGAGACTGAAAAACAGCTTCTATCTCAAGGCCATCAGTCTGTTAAATAGCCATCACTAGCACCTTAGAGGCTGATGCCCTATATACATAGACTTGAAATCACTGACCACTTTAATAATGGAACACTAGTCACTTTAATAATGTTTACATATTTTGCATTACTCGTCTCATATGTATATACTGTATTCTATTCTACTGTATTTTAGTCTATGCCGCTCTGACATTGCTCATCCAAATATTGATATATCCCATTCCTTTAGATGTGTGTACTGTGTATTGTTTTGAAATGGTTAGAAATTACTTTAGATATTACTGCACTGTTGGAACTAGAAACACAAGCATTTCCCTACACCCTCAATAACATTATCTTTTTTTGTGACACAAAAAAATGTATTTGATTTGAATGGTTAACAAAGAAATAGGTTATTCATTTTACTTTAGTTGTTCTACAAACGTTGGGCAATATGTTTTCATTTTGAATACATTGTAAGGATGCATGATGCGACTAATGATGATTTTAAAAAAGTTGCTTGAAAGGCATGAGCTCCGATTTATTTATTTTTTTGCGCAGGCTGTACACACTACCTCAGTCACTCATTCACAATTTGACAAGCACTTGATAATGCCTAGAATCTCACGGCGGCATCCCCTTTGTGTGGCCGTAATGGTCCCTAAAAAATAAATCCATGCTGTTTGTGTCCAGTGGCCTTTTCGTCAGCCAACAAGATGAGTAGGCCTAATGAACAGCAAAAGCACTAGCTTATGTCAATCTATTATCCCCCATTGTACTAAGGTCGACCTATTCTACTCTGTATGAGAAATAAATACATAGTCTGGGACAGCTGTGGGATGCGATAAATCTCAAATTAATACAACCACTAGCATCAAAATAACTTTTTTTACACAGTGTGGCTGACAACATTTAGCTTAAAATGTTGATAACTATTAGGCTAATTCTTCACATTATAAGTGCGGGAATGCACACATGGTAGCAGGATATAAGTGAAAATATTCCATTAACGGAAAACACCATTATCATAAGCAACCGCAAATGCAATTATGCATGTAATGTTTTTATTATAAAAGGTGCATTTTTAGGGTGAAAATTATCTTCCCCAAACTTGGAACTCACACGCTTCTTATGTATGCCAGTTAGGCTCTACACACCTTGTAAAGCCGATTAATGTGCATCATTTTTTAGAAGTTATTCAGCCACTGTAATTGTGATACAAACCTTATTAAAACATGTAGGCCTATGGGCAAGGAAACATGAGGAGCGTGACTATGATTCGAAAAAGTCACAAAAAACGTCATTGTTTCTTATGCTGGGCATCATTCACAAGTGATAATATATAATTCAAAGGTTCTACAGCTGCACCATCGAGAGCATACTGACTGGTTGCATCACTGGCTGGTATGGGAACTGCTCAGCCTCCGGCCGCAAGGCACTACAGAGGGTAGTGCGTAAGGCTCAGTACATCACCGGGGCCAAGCTTCCTGCCATCCAGGACCTCTATACCAGGCGATGTCAGAGGAAGGCCCTAAAAGTTGTCAAAGACTCCCAGTCATAGACTGTTCTCTCTGCTACCGTATGGCAAGCGATACCAGAGTGCCAAGTCTAGGACAAAAAGGCTTCTTAACAGCTTCTAACCCCAAGTAATAAGACTCCTGAAAAGCTAATCAAAGGGCTACCCAGACCCCTCTTTTACACTGCTGCTACTCTCTGTTCATTAACTACTGTATGCATAGTCCTTTTAACTCTACCTACATGTAACCTCAATTACCTCGACTAACCGGTGTCCCTGCACATTGACTCTGTACCGGTACCCTCTGTATATACCCTCTGCTATTGTTATTTTACTGCTGCTGTTAAATTATCTGTTACTTTTCTTTTAAATTGATATATTTTTTACTATTTTATTCTCATTTTTTTTTACATTTCTTTTTTTTCTTAAAACATTGCTGGTTCAGGGCTTGTAAGTAAGCATTTCACTGTAAGGTCTACCTACACCTGTTGTATTCGGCGCATGTGACAAATACAATTTGATAGGCTAATATTGTCACCCATCAGACTATTCTTGATTTACTCTTGTTTTACCAATACTAAATAATAATAATAATAATAATAATAATAATATTATATATATGTGTGTGTGAAATTTGTTTTGATTTAGAATGAATCATTATCATGCACCTATATGGAAACAGGAGCAGTGGGAAAAAATACATGTCATCTATGCACTTAAATAGCAAAGGGAGGACACCTTTCCCTGTGGTTTATTTTTCATGCTAGCCAGGTATGCTATACTCCTGTTGTAATATAAGCAATGTGCTTAACAATAGGAAAGTTGACAAAAAAAATATAGTAGGCATAGCCTATAGAAAGCTGATTGGGCTGAGGCCATCACTCTGTTTTCTCGTGCAATTGCATAGCCGATTGAAATGTAGCGCAACATGAGCTGATGGGGTCTCATGAAGTGTTTAACTAGATTTTCGAATACATTTGCATTGACGTCAGAGTGATTAGATAGCACAGCTATTTTCAGGTCTCTCCAGAGTTGTTAGATCGGGTTCAAGTCTGGGTTCAGGCTGGGTCACTCAAGGACATTAAGAGACTTGTCCCAAAGCCACTCCTGCATTGTCTTGGCTGTGTGCTTAGGGTCGTCGCCCCAGTCTGAGGTCCTGAGCACTCTGGAGCAGGTTTTCATCAAGGATCTCTCTGTACCTTGCTCCATTCATCTTTCCCTCGATCCGGACTTGTCTCCCAGTCCCTGCCACTAAAAAACATCCCCACAGTATGATGCTGCCACCACCATGCTTCACCATAAGGATGGTGCCAGGTTTCCTCCAGACGTGATAATTGCCAAAGAGTTCAATCTTGGTTTCTTCAGACCAGAGCATCTTGTTTCTCATGGTCTGAGAGTCCTTTACGCGCCTTCTGGCAAACTCCAAGCCGGCTGTCACTTTTTACTCTAACATAAAGGCCTGATTGTTGGAGTGATGCAGAGATGGTTGTCCTTCTGGAAGGTTCTCCCATCTCCACACGGGAATTCTGGAACTCTGTCAGAGTGACCATCGGGTTCTTGTTCACCTCCCTGACCAAGGCCCTTGTCCCCCGATTGCGCAGTTTGGCCAGGCGGCCAGTTCTAGGAACAGTCTTGGTGGTTCCAAACTTCTTCATTTTTAGAATGATGGAGACCTTGGGGACCTTCAGTGCTACAGACATTTTTTGGTACCCTTCCCCAGATCTGTGCCGACACAATCCCGTCTCGGAGCTCTACGGACAATTCCTTCGACCTCATGGCTTGGTTTTTGCTCTGACACGCACTGTCAACTCTACAGACATGTGTGTGCCTTTCCAAATCATGTCCAGTCAATTGCATTTACCACAGGTGGACTCCAATTAAGTTTTAGAAGCATCTCAAGGATGATCAATGGAAACAGGATGCACTTGAACTCAATTTCGAGTCTCATAGCAAAGGGTCTGAATACTTCTGTAAATAATTTGCAAAAACCTGTTTTAGCTTTGTCATTATGGGGTGTTGTGTGTAGAATGATGCGAATCAATTTTAGAATAAGGCTGTAATGTAAGAAAATGTGGAAAAAGTCAAGGGGTCTGAATACTTTCCGAATGCATTGTATAGTGTATGTTACTGTATGAGACTGGGGGGTAAACCATGGCTACATGTTAACACATCTCAACACCTGGATATGGCTAACCAGGCCATGGTATGGGGTAAACTGTTGCTAGCATAGCTAACTGCCTCCATAAGAAGCCTGTTTTGTGCTGATCTGGTTGCTCTGATTAAATAAAATGAAACAACCAATGTGTTACAGTTTCCCTTAGTTGTACTTATCCCAAGAGTTTACATTACAGTTGACAAGCAGCTAAGTTAGCAACGTATTTCTCTAACCTATTCTAGCTAGTTAGCTAAAGTTACCCCCTATAGTACATTCCAATATTTAGCGTTGTGAGTGGTCAAAGTATGACAGAGTTAAAACTTACCGTTGAGAGCGGTGGTACAGCGGCATCACGCCACATTGTGCTTGATCTGGTGTAATATCAAAGACAACTCCTTTCTTAGAAAAGTCAGTTAATATGAATGCTCACTGGTGACGCTTGCTTATTCTGCCAGCAAAGACAGTCAACGCAACAGCCATTAATGCGGTCAGGTAGCCTGTTTTACTTTGCGATTGGCTGGAAGGGAGTTCGATTTATCATTGCTCTTCTACACTTCCTGGCTGGCAAAGTACCACGATGTTGTTGAGAGCAGTTTTGAATCTGAATTTGAATGCATCTGAGAAAATGAATTCATGGAACTTGGGTAAACTTGAAATGATAGTTTGTAAATGTGATACCCAGAAAACGAATGCAATATCTACCACATTGAAACTGAATATATAAATATTGAATTTGAATATTGAATTATATTTTAAAATGCAATATTCATTCAAATCAGTTTCAAATCATGAAATACAAATAAATAAATAAAATTCAAATACAATTTCGGTTGGCATTGAAATCGCTCCATAAGCATCCCTATGGTGCTACTGTTATGATTTTATTTATTTACCTTTATTTAGCCAGGTAGGCAAGTTGAGAACAAGTTCTCATTTACATGATACCTTACAGTCTCTGAGATTCAAACCTGGGTGCATGTGTATAGCAGGGTTGGGCCAAACTCTGTTTCAATCCAGTCAATTTAGGAAGTTTGACAATTCCAAATCAAGAATTTTCATGGATTTCCCTATTTTTGAGCTGGAATTGTAGTTAAATCTTCTGAAGAATTCAAATGGAATTCACGCCAACCCTCATGTGCATCTGTATTTATGGTTATAAGTTATCTGTGTATGGCTGTGTGTGCTAGCAGGTGCATCTCTCTTTCTGAACTGCTATTCTGAGAAGACGAGGCTGCTCTTGAACTTGTCCTTGTGATTCTTCAGCATGATGTCACTGTCTATGACCACCTGTTGGAACCACATCTACTACCCATTCAGGCCCTCCAACATCTCCTGCATCTGGGGGGAGAGAAGGGGGCTTAGAGGTGTGTGTGGGGGTTGGGTGTGTGTGTGCACGTACGGTGCATATGTGTGTTCATCCGTGTGTGGTGTGTGTGTGTGCTACTCACAGCCTGGTCCACGGTGACATCATACTTTTCCAGAATAGCAAACTGTTCATGGATGGGAAGGGATCTGACACTATATTCTGAAGGTCCACCTCCAACTCAAACCCAACTGTCCTATGTGACCTCAGTGTTGAACATATAGATCCTGTCATGTGGATGTGCATGGTAAATATGTCTAAGCCTGCAGACTAGACAGTGAGAGTGTGCAATATTGTCTTATGGATTTGTCTGGGACAGTGCTATGTAAATCGTTGGAGAGTCAACACTCCATGCGTGTACACTACATGCTGCTCTGGCTCAGCACTTTGTTATTGAGCTTTGTCGATAGAACAATCAGACATGTTTCTTTCTTTGAATTCATTCTGACCTTTGTTCAAATCTGTTTTGTATTGTATTTTACTGTACTTTCATACAGTTTTGAACGCAGAACACAAATGTTGGCCAAGTATCATTTTGGACTAATATGGGTTGAAGCCAAAAGCAGAAACCAATCTGGCAAACAAGCTACCACCCCTCCCCCTTCCTATCCATGTTGCCAGACCTGGCGAAGTCGGCGTCGAAGGAGGACACGGGGGGGGGTTGAGGCGCTGGTGTCTTCTGATGAAGGGGTCCTTGTTGATCCCCTGGATCTCTCTGTGTTTGTCCCAGGGCTTCAGGTAAGCCTGTGTTAGCTGTCATCCCTGCTGCTCCCGCTGCCTGGATCTTGCCAATCTCCTTATCTTGTTCTGGGGTCAGAGATGGAGAGGATCACCATATAAAATAGGTCAAAGCTCCTAACATCTGATACAGGATCAGCTATATTGGAAATGTCCTCATCTTTCTGGGTTTGGCGAGAGAGAGAGGGGGATGTGTAAAGGAATCACCTTATGGAGTAAGTGAGAGAAGAGGTAAAAGCCCCTATTCTAACAACTGATACCAGGTCAGATATTTTGGTTTAAACTTTAAATTCATTCCATTTTCTCTTACGAAATATAATTGTATCTAAATGAGACAAACCAGGATAAACAAATACAAATGACTATGATGAAATTAATGAAATGTTGCGTATATTAGCCTGATCTGAGATCAGTGAATAAAAGCACCTTCTACCTCAAACTCACCATATGGTACATAGAGTGCTGTACACTTGACTACATAAGAGCACATGCTTCCACACATAGTTAAATACAGTGAGTTGACACCCTTTTGACACATTGTAACAGGCACTTACACTTTTCATGAGTGAACACATTTAACAGCCTGGCGGGTGTCACTGGGGATCAACTAGACCATGCTGATTAGGGTTCAGAACCTAACAGTTGTAGTATTCCCCCTCAATGGAGATATGGCTGGAGACAGACAGACAGACAGACACACTCACACACACACATATACACACATGGAGAGCAACCTCTGGTCTACTCCAGTCCACCATCTTCTGACGGTTTGATTAAAGCCAGAGTCAGAGGGAGACTTGTTACTCTCTGTGGAAGACCAGCTGTCAATCAACCCAGGAGACAGCTGACAGGGAGAGCTGATTAAAATAGATTGATGAGAAGAGAGGATGGAGAGAAATGGTATAAGAGGAACAGGGTTAGGAAATGTTGTGAGAGAATAAGGCAAGGGTGAAGGAGCAGGGGATGAAGGTGAGGAGGAGGTATGGTAACGAGGGATGAGGAGGGGTGATACTGGACAGGGGGGTGAGGATGGAGTGCAAATGAAGAGGAGGAGGGAAGGGGGGATGGGGGTAAGGATGAAGAGACTAAATGAAATCTTAGGGATCTATATGAAGAGAAGGAGTGAAAAATGAAAGATGGATGAGGTGAGAAAAGGTGAGGGGTCAGAAGCGAAGACAAAGAAGAGGAATGAACTGAAGAACAGGGCAAGAATCAGGAGAGGGATCTAACCTATGTGTTTGTGTGTTACCTATGATGCAGCAAACAGGTTTCCTCTGTGAGAGTCTGCATGTGAGGTGTGGGAGGCATTTGAACACAGAGATGGGGCTGATCAGCTGAGAAATTATGTTTTTCGCGGTCTGTGGTAGCTTCTGAAGGGTCGGGGAGAATGCTACTTGTTGATGCACACACAGACAGACAGACAGACAGACAGACAGACAGACAGACAGACAGACAGAAACACGACCCATTGCCACTTACACTAACCAACGTGTTCTGCCTCTCTAGTCAAAGACCTAAAGAACTTGCAGAGAGCTCTCCTCCAATCATTATCCAACAGCCTATCTGAACTTTACATTCCCCTCATGATTCCTGGATAAAGATTTGATGATATATGACTTTAATCGTGTACGTTTTAATAACATAAACGGATCCTCTTGTATAGAGAATGGCAACATGTTAAAGCATTCTGAACCCTACCCTCTTAGTCTATCACTTGATGCAGATATGTTACATACATTAAGCCTAAATCACATGTCATGGCTGATTTATAAAGTGGGGAGGGAGTGAGGGAGAGAGCGGGGGAGATATAAATAAAGTGAGGGTGATGTACAATGCTCTCCATATGTAAGGTAAGCTTGCTGCTTAATGCCCTGTGTTGGTGAGACAAGGACAAAGAATGTTCTCTTTCATTGTATTCTAAATAGTGTGGAGGTGTCGACCTGTCTGACTGTGTCTCTCGCTGCGACCGTGGAAATGATACAATGTCAAATGTCATCAGACACTGAGAACGGATGACATTGTTCGACTTTCAAACATGAGACTTTTGTTTGGGTGTGTGTTAGTACGTGTAGGAGTAATATTGCCAGAATCCCTCCTGAGACTGAGTGTGAACGTGACCGAAATATCAATATCTCTTTAGAAACTGCCTTGAAGTCTATTTCAATCTGCAATGCTTATGCACACATGTTAAAAACGGTGTGTGTGTGTACATGTGTGTACGTGCATGCATGTGATTAAGTGCATGTGCTTTTCTGTCTGTTTGAATACGTACCTGTGAGTTGGCTCCAGGGGCCTCCTGGCCCAGCACCACATGCACCCTGAACAGAAGAGGGGGTTGGGTGAGGTCTTGCTGTCTCCGCTGATGGCCTTGGACAGCTCCTGTAGGGACCACATGCCATCCATCGTCTCTGTGTGTACAACCCAGTGCTGCTGGATCTGAGAGAGACACACACACACACACACACACACACACACACACACACACACACACACACACACTTATGTAGATAGCACTGCACATTCACTATCATCAGTCCATCATCTACTCGCTCAACCACCTAATGGCATCTATTTGTAATTTCATCCACAGGTGAAGTTCTAATGAAGATATTTTCTGGATGGACAGTTTTCATTTTCTATAATGAAATCATCTCATGGAATTATCTTGCTAGCCACTATTTTATGAGGACAAATTAGCCCAAAAAAGTAAGTAAGCAGAAACTAGCAGGGAATAGGTACTCTCCCACACACACCCATCCCCCACCACAACACACACACCTCAGGCCCGTCTGTGAGGAAGGTCTTATAGACCTGGGGCATGATGGCCACGATGTCCTGATGTGCTGAGCTGAGCCTCAGGAGCTTGCCCTGGTGGTGGGCCTGGTGGTGGGCCTGGTGGTGGGCCTGGTGGTGGCACTGCTGGTCCCCCTCAAATTCCAGGTCTCTGTACACCCCGAAGAGAGAAGAGGAGGGAAGCTACAGAGATGACTAGCTCTTCTCTCATATTGCTCTGGAAGCCAGACCTAATTCATAGAGAGTAATCCAGCTCTCACTCAGAATTCCAGATCCCAACTCCGATCTCCGAAATGTACGGCTTTCATGGGGATAAGGCCTGCCGCGCAGAATAAGCCTCCGTGAGCGAGAGAAGAGTAGTTTGGGGGGGGGTTGGGGGAGAGAGAAGTAGAGAGAGGGGCTGCTGTGAGTCAGTTCAGATCTTTTTAGCAGATTTTCTCTCTCTCCCTTAGCTACAACAAGGAAAACAGCACTCACAGACAATGACCTTTTTGACTTTGGGCTTGACAGATCTTGACATTGGCTCGACACAAACCTGATCTTAAACTTCCTGAGAGAGTGGAGAGGGGAGGAGAGACAGGGGAAAGGGGGAGAGAGGAGAGGGGGAAAGGGGAGAGGGGGAGAAGGGCGCGGTGCGGTGGCATGAATCCCTGCCAATGAGCGTTAGTGTTCATTATGCATGCTGCTGCTCAACCTGTCTGATGCCTGAGCCCCTATAACGACACTCTGGAAGACAAGGCATTACTTATAGTGTAGCAGCGTAGTGAACCATCATAGCATCCAACGCAATGTCGGCAAAGCCTACTGTAGCACCGGTGTTCCCAAACTATGGGGCGCTCTCGTCGCCAGGGTGGTTGCAGTTGCCCTTTGGAAAAATACATATATTCTACTATATATATATATATGTATATATATATATATATATATATATATATATATATATATATATATATATATATATATATATATATATATATATATATATAATTTTAATTTTAAGGAACTCATTCAACTGACTCTTGAAAGCTGTAACAGTAGAATACACAAGGTGCAATTGTGAAATTGGGTAGTGAATGTGCAGTTTTTGGGCTTTTTTTCCCGGCATTGTGTATATTAGAAAGCTATTTGGTGCCAGAAATGCCCAGAGTAACTAGCCCATGTCAGCTAAAGTTTTGTGATAAAGTTTGAGTCACACAGATATCCCATGAACACACAATAGACATGACAAAATGTGTAGAATTGTAGGGAATTAGCTTTAAAACTGCAAAATGTTCTCTCCACTCCATTGTAAAATGGATAGAATTGCAGGAAATAAGCTTTAGACTTACAAAATGTTCTCTCCGCCATAGAAATAGATGCGTTGCCCAATGATGAAAGGGATGCCCGAGTGAAAAAGTTTTTGGGAACCCCCGCTGTAGTATACTAGCACAACACGTCATTTATGATTATACTGTTAGCTAGCAGTGTAGCATAACAGCCCTAGATCAGTTTGTGCTGTCTTGCCAACTCCTATAGTCAATGTCACGCATGCAATTATAGCACTTACAGATCTGCAACCAGGCTATGCGCTGAAACTCTCCTGTGTCTCTTACTGTACATTTACCCTTGTATCACATAACCCCCCCCCCCCCCCCCCCGCTTTCTAATGTTAACTTATTTGGCATTGGAATGGAATACAAATGAAATGCAGAAGGGTTATGTGAATTCATACAGTACTCTAACCCCCCCTTTCTCTCCACCTCTCCATCTTTTTCTATACATCTCTCCTACCCTCCTTTTCCCTATGGAGAAACGCACGCACGTACGCACACAGACACATAGCCCTCTGTACACTGGATACAACATTAATGTCTCAAAACACATGCATCACGGCTTGCACCAGGCTGCGTGTGTGTGCATTTTCTGCTGGCAGCTGAATTCGTTTCACAGATCCAATTTTTATAGGTCTAGAAAATGCTGACCGCAGAATGATGACAACAACAGCAGTCTGTTTTGTGTGTGTGTGTGTGCGTGAGAGAGAGAGAGAGAGAGAGAGAGAGATTGAGGTGGTTTGTAAAAGCAGGGAGCTAAGAAAGCCACATCCTGTTGCTGTAGTGTATCTACAGGGTTTACAGCTGCATATCTAAACCCTGGCCCAGGAGCAGAGCACAGTACTGTAAAATACAGAGTTACTGTAAAATACAGAGTTACATAACAGTGCCTTACTGTATAATATTGATTTACGTAATACTGACTTACTGCATAATACTGATTTTTGTCATACTGACTTACTGCATAATACTGATTTATGTTATACTGACTTACTGCATAATACTGATTCATGTAATACTGACTTACTGTATAATACTTATTTATGTTATAATGACTTACTGCATAATCCTGATTTACGTATTACTGACTTACTGTATAATACTGATCTTTCCGGCTACCCGGATAAAGCACTAAATAAACTTCAGGTAGTGCTAAATACGGCTGCTAGAATCCTGACTAAAACCCAAAAATGTGATCATATTACTCCAGTGCTAGCCTCCCTACACTGGTTTCCTGTTAAGGCAAGGGCTGATTTCAAGATTTTACTGCTAACCTACAAAGCATTACATGGGCTTGCTCCTTCCTATCTCTCTGATTTGGTCCTGCCGTACATACCTACACGTACGCTACGGTCACAAGACGCAGGCCTCCTAATTGTCCCTAGAATTTCTAAGCAAACAGCTGGAGGCAAGGCTTTCTCCTATAGAGCTCCATTTTTATGGAATGGTCTGCCTACCCATGTGAGAGACGCAGACTCGGTCTCAACCTTTAAGTCTTTATTGAAGACTCATCTCTTCAGTAGGTCATATGATTGAGTGTAGTCTGGCCCAGGAGCATGAAGGTGAATGGAAAGGCACTGGAGCAACGAACCGCCCTTGCTGTCTCTGCCTGGTCGGTTCCCCTCTCTCCACTGGGATTCTCTGCCTCTAACCCTATTACAGGGGCTGAGTCACTGGCTTACTGGTGCTCTTCCATGCCATCCCTAGGAGGGGTGCGTCACTTGAGTGGGTTGAGTCACTGACGTGGTCTTCCTGTCTGGGTTGGCGCCTTGTCGGCCTTATCTCAGGATGGTAAGTTGGTGGTTGAAGATATCCCTCTAGTGGTGTGGGGGCTGTGCTTTGGCAAAGTGGGTGGGGGTATATCCTGCCTGTTTGGCCACAGTGTCTCCTGACCCCTCCTGTCTCAGCCTCCAGTATTTATGCTGCAGTAGTTTTTGTGTCGGGGGGCTAGGGTCAGTCTGTTATATCTGTAGTACTTCTCCTGTCTTATCCGGTGTCCTGTGTGAATTTAAGGATGCTCTCTCTAATTCTCTCTTTCTCGCTCTCGGAGGATCTGAGCCCTAGGACCATGCCTCAGGACTACCTGGTGTGATGACTCCTTGCTGTCCTCAGTCCACCTGGCCGTGCTGCTCCTCCAGTTTTAACTGTTCTGCCTGCGGCTATGGAACCTTGACCTGTTCACCTGACGTGCTACCTGTCCCAGACCTGCTGTTTTCAACTCTCTAGAGACAGCAGGAGCTGTAGAGATACTCTAAATGACCAGCTATAAATAACCCAACTGACATTTACTCCTGAGGTGCTGACCTGTGTCACCCTTGACAACTACTGTGATTATTATTATTTGACCATGCTGGTCATTTATGAACATTTGAACATCTTGGTCATGTTCTGTTATAATCTCCCCCCGGCACAGCCAGAAGAGGACTGGACACCCCTCATAGCCTGGTTCCTCTCTAGGTTTCTTCCTAGGTTCTGGCCTTTCTAGGGAGTTCTTCCTAGCCACCGTGCTTCTACACCTGCATTGCTTGCTGTTTGGGATTTTAGGTGGGGTTTCTGTACAGCACTTTGTGGCATCAGCTGATGTAAGAAGGGCAATATAAATACATTTGATTTGATCTTCATAATACTGAAATACTGCATAATAATGATTTATGTAATACTGACTTACTGCATAATACTGATTTATGCAATACTGACTTACTGTATAATACTAATCTTCATAATATTGAATTACTGCATAATACTGACTTACTGTATAGTACTGATTTACGTAATAATGACTTACTGTACAATACGTATCTTTTCTCTAACCACTACTGTACTACAGCTTACTGTCTATGAGTGCAGTGAAGTGTCCTTCTAACCGAATGGCTACCAACCCTGGTCCTGGAGAGCATCAAAGTATGCACGTTTTTGTTACAGTGGAACATGAACAAGCTTGATTCAACTAATTAAGTTCTTGATGAATAGCTCAATTGGCTGTTTTACACACTGTAGCTCTCTAGGATAGGCTCTAACTATCTATTTAACCGGATAAACTCTGTAGCGACTAATGTCACTCAGTGTGTGTGTGCGTTCGTGTTCTGACCTTGTTGGCATCCAGCCTGTAGTCGTTGATGAGGAAGTTGGATGCCCCTTCAGAGAACCAGAGCATCTTGGAGAGACCCGGCTGTATCTTCTTGTCCAGGAATCAGATATGCTCCCGCAACAGACCCAGCTCATCAGCAGACAGCGTCGCGATAATCCTGGACACACACACGGACGGACGCAGACAAACACAAACACAGATACACACACACACAGATGGACCAAACATGAGTGTTTATAGAGGCAGCTATGTTTCATAAACACATTAATGCATAAAATACTGGTGGTCTTTTCTTCAATTCATTTCCTGCACTATATTATTTAACATAAATTCCCCGGGACAGTACTTTACAGGGAATTACACAAACACACACAGCTAACCAGGCATTAGTTTGTTGATACAGTATGAACTCATGACCTATGGCCTTTTCTTACTATAAGTTATGAGCTTTGTGCTACACATGGCCTGCCGCATGCTAATTGACTTCCACTCTAGGCTCTGCAGAGTGGGCTTCAATCTGAAGTAGTGTTGTGTGCTGAGCTATTACAGGGTCCCAGGCAGTGTGCATACACAGGCTTACAGTCTGATTTGCTTCATACTGAGTGAGGATGGAATGTGCGTGTGTGTATGTCAGCATGTGTGTGCAGTGATTGACATTATGGGTTTGTTTCAAATAGAAACCAGAAATATCACATTTACATAAGTATTCAGACCCTTTACTCAGTACCTTGTTGAAGCATATTTGGCAGCGATTACAGCCTCGAGTCTTCTTGGTCATGACGCTACAAGCTTGGCAAACCTGTGTTTTGGGGAGTTACTCTAATTTTTCTCTGCAGATCCTCACAAGCTCTGTCAGGTTGGATGGGGAGCGCCGCTGCACAGCTATTTCTCAGGTCTCTCCAGAGGATGTTTGATTTCGGGTTCCAAGTCCAGGCTCTGGCTGGACCACTCAAGGACATCTTGTCCCAAAACCACTCCTGCGTTGTCTTGGCTATGTGCTTCGGGTTGTTGTCCTGTTGGAAGTTGAACCTTCGCCCCAGTCTGAGGCCCTGAGCACTCCAGAGCAGGTTTTCATCAAGGATCTCGCTTACTTTGCTCCATTTATCTTTCCCTCAACCCTGACTAGTCTCCCAGTCCCTGAAAATTATCCCCACAGTATGATCCTGCCACCACCATGCTTCATCGTAGGGATGGTGCCAGGTTTCCATCAGAATTCAAACCAAAAAAGTTTAAACTTGGGCTTTGGAAAGGTCTGATTGGTGGAGTACAAAAAATGTCTGCTTCATTGAAGGTCCCCAAGATCACAGTGGACATGGAGGTGACGAAGAACTTCTTCGTCACCTCCCTGTCCAAAGCCCTTCTCCCCCCATTGCTCAGTTCGTCCGGGCGGCCAGCTCTATGAAGAGTCTTGGTGATTCCAAACTTCTTCCATTTAGGAATGATGGAGGCCACTGTGATCTTGGGGACCTTCAATGAAGCAGACATTTTTTGTCACCGTTCCCCAGATCTGTGCCTCGACACAATCCCGTCTTGGAGCTCTACGGACAATTCCTTTGACCTCGTGGCTCTGACATGCACTGTCAACTAACTGTGGGACCTTATATAGACAGGTGTGTGTGTGCCTTTCCAAATCATGTCCAATCAATTGAATTTACCACAGGTGGACACCAATAAAGTTTTAGAAACATTTCGAGGATGATCAATGGAATCATAGCAAAGGGTCTGAGTACAGTGCCTTGCGAAAGTATTCGGCCCCCTTGAACTTTGCGACCTTTTGCCACATTTCAGGCTTCAAACATAAAGATATAAAACTGTATTTTTTTGTGAAGAATCAACAACAAGTGGGACACAATCATGAAGTGGAACGACATTTATTGGATATTTCAAACTTTGTTAACAATTCAAAAACTGAAAAATTGGGCGTGCAAAATTATTTAGCCCCTTTACTTTCAGTGCAGCAAACTCTCTCCAGAAGTTCAGTGAGGATCTCTGAATGATCCAATGTTGACCTAAATGACTAATGATGATAAATACAATCCACCTGTGTGTAATCAAGTCTCGGTATAAATGGACCTGCACTGTGATAGTCTCAGAGGTCCGTCAAAAGCGCAGAGAGCATCATGAAGAACAAGGAACACACCAGGCAGGTCCGAGATACTGTTGTGAAGACGTTTAAAGACGGATTTGGATACAAAAAGATTTCCCAAGCTTTAAACATCCCAAGGAGCACTGTGCAAACGATAATATTGAAATGGAAGGAGTATCAGACCACTGCAAATCTACCAAGACCTGGCCGTCCCTCTAAACTTTCAGCTCATACAAGGAGAAGACTGATCAGAGATGCAGCCAAGAGGCCCATGATCACTCTGGATGAACTGCAGAGATCTACAGCTGAGGTGGGAGACTCTGTCCATAGGACAACAATCAGTCAGTCGTATATTGCACAAATCTGGCCTTTATGGAAGAGTGGCAAGAAGAAATCAATTTCTTAAAGATATCCATAAAAAGTGTTGTTTAAAGTTTGCCACAAGCCACCTGGGAGACACACCAAACATGTGGAAGAAGGTGCTCTGGTCAGATGAAACCAAAATTGAACTTTTTGGCAACAATGCAAAACGTTATGTTTGGCGTAAAAGCAACACAGCTCATCACCCTGAACACACCATGCCCACTGTCAAACATGGTGGTGGCAGCATCATGGTTTGGGCCTGCTTTTCTTCAGCAGGGACAGGGAAGATGGTTAAAATTGATGGGAAGATGGATGGAGCCAAATACAGGACTATTCTGGAAGAAAACCTGATGGTCTGCAAAAGACCTGAGACTGGGACGGAGATTTGTCTTCCAACAAGACAATGATCCAAAACATAAAGCAAAATCTACAATGGAATGGTTCAAAAATAAACATATCCAGGTGTTAGAATGGCCAAGTCAAAGTCCAGACCTGAATCCAATCGAGAATCTGTGGAAAGAACTGAAAACTGCTGTTCACAAATGCTCTCCATCCAACCTCACTGAGCTCGAGCTGTTTTGCAAGGAGGAATGGGAAAAAATGTCAGTCTCTCGATGTGCAAAACTGATAGAGACATACCCCAAGCGACTTACAGCTGTAATCGCAGCAAAAGGTGGCGCTACAAAGTATTAACTTAAGGGGGCTGAATAATTTTGCACGCCCAATTTTTCAGTTTTTGATTTGTTCAAAAAGTTTGAAATATCCAATAAATGTCGTTCCACTTCATGATTGTGTCCCACTCGTTGTTGATTCTTCACAAAAAAATACCGTTTTATATCTTTATGTTTGAAGCCTGAAATGTGGCAAAAGGTCGCAAAGTTCAAGGGGGCCGAATACTTTTGCAAGGCACTGTACTTATGTAAATAAGGTATCTGTTTTTTAATTTTAGTATAAAGTCAAGTGGTCTGAATACTTTCCGAATGCACTGTAAATCTGAAATTGCAACCTTAGGAAGCTTTTTTAACAAACAAATGCTCTCTATAGCTGTACTTGCAGGCCTATGGGGAAATTCAGGTGTTTTAGTTCCAACAAAGTTCCTAGTCTGGAGATAGTGGAAGAAGTGGGTTTGGGGGAGGTTGAACTTTTCCTGTAGCTGAGCAAAAGAGGTGAACGTACCATCAAAGAATAATTGGTCTAGTGAAGAGAGGCCTAGCGAGTGCCAGATGCCAAAAGCCCCATCATTTAAAGACGGACAAAATAAAATGTTCTGATTGTTTGGACCTGACAGAGAAAAGCCTCTAAGACTAAAGGCTAAACGGAACTGATTTAAAATTTTGAGAAACTGTTTCACAATTGGGTTGACACACTTTTTGCCTCGGGACATTGGGAGAGATGAGCACAACACAGAGGAAAGTGCAGCAGGTTTACATGATTCAGACTCCATCTGGACCCAGAGTGGTCGCGGGCCAGTACGATCAGTCTGTAGCCAGTACAAAAGGCCTGTACATTTGCAGCCCAATAGTATGTCAGAAAATGTGGTAAAGCTAAACCACCCAATGCCTTCTGTAACGGTTTTCTACCAATCTGAGGTACCTTGACATCCGGTGAATTAACAAATGGGTAGAACATTGAAATACAAATTTGGGCAACACCTTAACCCTTCCAATAAAAGAAAGAGGTAGATGTTCCCTGCAATTCTATACATTTTTTTTTTTTCAGCTTTAAAGCTAGTTTCCTGCAATTGTCCAGATTTTGTCATGTCTTATGTGTGTTCATGTGGTATCTGAGTGACTCAAACATTACAACAAAATCAATGGGGTAAAATACCTAGCTGGAAAAACATTAGCTGACATGGGCTAGTAATCAATTGGATATTTCTGACATGTTATAAATTGCTCTCTGTAAGGTCTGCAAAGGCAAGAGGAAAACTGCTGATTTACTACCCAATTTCAAAACAGCACCTTGTGCATTCAACAGTAAGCTGAAAGCCCAATTGACTTCACTATATAAAAAAAGAAGCTAAACTGAGTTTCTTACATTGATTAGCCCCCTAGCCCTACAGTTTGTGAACCATTGGTTTAAGTGAAAGACAATTTATGGCAGTACCTTCAGCAGGTATTCACACTCCATGACTTTTCCACATTTTGTTGTCTTACAGTCTGCATTTATAATGGATCACGTTTAGATTTTTTGTCACTGATCACCACAAAATACCCCATCATTTGTATTTATTTAACATTTATTTAACTAGGCAAGTCTGTTAAGAACAAATTCTTATTTACAATGATGGCCTACTAAAAGGAAAAAGGCCTCCTGCAGGGATGGGGGCTGGGATTAAAATAAAAATATAGGACAAAACATGCATCACGACAAGAGAGACACTACAACACTACATAAAGAGAGACCTAAGACAATAACACAGCATGGCAGCAACACATGACAACAACACGTGGGAACAAATGGTAGCAGCACAAAACATGGTACAAACAATATTTGGGTACAGAGAGCACAAAGGGCAAGAAGGTAGAGACAACACATCACGCAAAGCAGCCACAAGTGTCAGTAAGAGTGTCCATGATTGAGTCTTTGAATGTAGAGGTGGGTATAAAACTGACCAGCTCGAGTGTTTTTTGCAGCTCTGCCCAGTCGCTAGCTGCAGCGAACTGAAAAGAGGAGCGACCCAGGGATGTTAGTGCTTTGGGGACCTTTAACAGAATGTGACTGGCAGAACAGGTGTTGTATGTGGAGGATGAGAGCTGCAGTAGGTATCTCCGATAGGGGGCAGTGAGGCCTCAGAAGGTTTTATAAATAAGCATCAACCAGTGGGTCTTGCGTTAGGTATACAGATGACCAGTTTACAGAGGAGTATAGAGTGCAGTGATGTGTCCTATAAGGAGCATTGGTGGCAAATCTGATGGCTGAATGGTAAAGAACATCTAGCCCCTCCAGAGCACCCTTACCTGTCGATCTATAAATGATGTCTCCGTAATCTAGCATGGGTAGGATGGTCATCTGAATCAGGGTTAGTTTGGCAGCTGGGGAGAAAAAGGAGCGATTACGATAGAGGAAACCAAGTCTAGATATAAGCTTAGCCTGCAGCTTGGATATGTGTTGAGTGAAGGACAGTGTACCGTCTAGCCATAATCCCAAGTACTTGTATGAGGGGACTACCTCAAGCTCTAAACCCTAAGAGGTAGTCATCACACCGTTGGGGAGAGGGTCATTCTTCTTACCAAACCACATTATCTTTGTTTTGGAGGTGTTCAGAACAGAGAAAGCTTGTTGGACACTAAGAAGGCTTTGTTGTAGAGTGTTTAACACAATATCCGGGGAGGGGCCAGCTGAGTATAAAACTGTATCATTTGCATATAAATGGATGAGAGAGCTTGCTACTGCCTATCGAGAATTGGGGTACTCCCTTGGAGACAGGAAGTGGCTGACAAAGCAGTGATTCTGACTTTATACACTCCACTCTTTGAGAGAGGTATTTAGCAAACCAGGCCAAAGACCCCTCAGAGACACCAATACTCCTTAGCCGGCCCACAAGAATGGATTGGTCTACCGTATCAAAAGCTTTGGTCAAGTCAATAGAAATAGCAGCACAGCATTGCTTAGAATCAAGGACAATGGTGACATAATTTAGGACCTTTAAGGTTGCAGTGACACATCTATAACCTGAGCAGAAATCAGACTGCATACCTGAGAGAATACTATAGACATCAAGAAAGCCAGTCAGTTGATTATTGACAAGTTTTTCCAACACTTTTGATAAACAAGGCAAAATAGAAATAGGCTATAACAGTTAGGATCAGCTTGATCTCCCCCTTTAGATAAAGGAGGCACCGTAGCTGCCTTCCAAGCACTGGGAACCTCCTCAGAGAGGAGCGACAGGTTAAAAAAGTCAGAGATAGGCTTGGCGATGATAGGGGCTGCAACCTTAAAGAAGAAAGGATCTAAACCATCTGACCCAGATGGTTTTTTGGGGTCCAGTTTAAGGAGCTCCTTTAGCAACTCAGACTCAGTGACCATGGGGCAGGGGAAAAAGAGAGAGGAGCATCGGGGATAGTTGCATTAGAAGGGCTGGGAGATGAGGAAATGTTGGACTGGCAAGGAGGCATGGCTGAGTCAAATAGGAATCCTGACTTAATGAAGTGGTGATTAAAGTGCTCAGCCATGTGCTTCTTATCAGTAACAACCACATCATCAACGTTAAGGGACATGGGCAGCTGTGAGGAGGAGGGTTAATTCTCCAGGTCTTTCACAGTTTTCCAGAACTTCTTGGGGTTAGACCCACAGAGAGAGAACTGCTCCTTAAAGTAACTAACATTAATTAGCCTTCCGGATAGCATGAGTGCACTTGTTTCTCCTTTGACTGAACGAGAGCCAGTCAGCCTGAGTATACGTGTGCCAAGATTTCGCCAAATGGAATTCTTGAGGTGGAGTGCCAGAACATTTCATTTTTTTTATTTAACCTTTATTTAACCAGGTAAAACCCATTGAGGTTATAAAACCTCTTTTGCGTGGGAGACCTGGCAAGAAGGCAAAACAAGGAAATAGCAGCATGTCCATAAAACCTTACAGAAAAATACAGAATACACACAAAAGACAGTATCACAAGTTAAAGATACAATTGAAGATCAGATACAACTGCAGTTATCACAAACAGTGTTGTCGATCAGAGTCTTACAAATGGTCGAACCAGGGGCTAAACCTGTTTTTAATTCACATTGTCTTTATGGGGGGCTGGTTTGTTATCAATACCACTGAAAATATTAAAAAGAAGGTCCAAGCATCTTAGACAGTGGGGATCAAGCTGATTCTATACCAATTTACAGAAGCCAGGTCATAAATATTTTTCTGGCAAGCGTCTATGACTAAATAGGAAAGGTCATTTAACTGAGCAGCCATTACGAACACAGGCTGTAAAACAGTGATCAATAAGGTCATTTACAGAAAACACCAGACTGATACATGTCAGGATTATTTGTGAAGATAACATCAAGGAGGGTAGCCTTTTCTGGGTGCTTGGAGTCATACCTTGTCAAAGTGGAATTATGTTTAACTTTCTTTTTATTAATAAAAAATGAAAAGCTGAAATGTCTTCAATCAATCAATAAAAAAAATAAAAACTCCATAGAAAGGCAGGTCACCTAGGAAGAAATGTCGAGGAACCAGGCTCTGAGGGGTGGCCAGTCTTCTCCTGGCTGTGCCGGTGGAGATTACAAGAGTACACAGCATTTAAGGCCAGATTGTTCTTCAAGATGTTCATAGATGACCAGAATGGTCAATTAATAATCACAGTGGTTGTAGAGGGTGCAACAGGTCAGCGCCTCAGGAGTAAATGTCAGTTGGCTTTTCACAGCAGGTGCAGTAGAGAGAAAGAGAGAGTCGAAAACAGCAGATTCGGAACAAGGTAGCACGTCCAGTGAACAGGTCAGGGTTCAATAGCCGCAGGCAGAACAGAGAGGCTTTATTACTGCCACTTTTAGTGAGTTTGGTACACAGGGAGGATAAGGAGCCATGTATTATTTTCAACATAGGAGGGACAAGCACAGGAAGTAGCTCCTTCAGTAATTTAGTTGGAATCAGGTCCAGTATGCAGGTGGAAGGTTTGGAGGACATTACTATTTTCGTGAACGTATCAAGAGATATAGGATCAAAAGACTTGGGTGTCTCCATTGCTCCTAAGTCCTGTCAGTTCTGTGTACTCAGGACAACTGAGCTTTGGAGAAACACGCAGACGCAAAGACCAGTCCGTAATTTGCTTTCTAATGATCATGATATTTTCGTCAAAGAAGTTAATGAATTCATCACTGCTGAAGTGAAAGCCATTGTCTCTTGGGGAATGCTGCTTTTTAGTTAGCTTTGCAACAGTAACCAAAATACATTTAGGATTGTTCTTATTCTTTGCAGTTAGGTCGGGAAAAAAGGCTGATGGAGCAGCAGTGGGGGCTCTTCCCCACTGGACGGTACTGTCTTTCCAAGCTAGTCGGAAAACTTCTAGTTTGGTGGAGCGCCATTTCTGTTCCAATTTTCTGGAAGCTTGTTTCAGGGCTCTGGTATTTTCTATATACCAAGAAGCTAATTTATCGTATCACATTTTTTGGTTTTATTTTAAGGGGTGTGACTGCATCTAGGGTATTATGCAAGATCAGTAAGTATTTAACCCCTTTCTTATGGCAAGCTTAAATAGGTTCAGGAGTCAAAATGTGCTTAACAAACCACATAATACGTTGCATGGACTCCCTCTGTGTGCAATAATAGTGTTTAACATGATTTTTGAAGGACTACCTCATCTCTGTACACCACACATACAATTATCTGTAAGGTCCCTCAGTTGAGCAGTACATTTTAAACACAGAATCAACCACAAAGAAAAGGGAGGTTTTCCATTGCCTCACAAAGATGGGCACCTAGTGGTATATGAGTAAATATATCGTTTTGAGCATGGTGAAGTTATTAATTACACTTTGGATGATGTATCAATACACCCAGTCACTACAAAGATAGAGACGTCCTTCTTAACTCAGTTGACGGAGAGGAAGGAAACAGCTCAAGGATTTCACCATGAGGCCAATGGTGACTTTAAAACAGAGTTGAATGGCTGTGATAGAACTGAGGATAGATTCACAACATTGTAGTTACTCCACAATACTAACCTAATTGACAGAGTGAAAAGAAGGCAGCAAGTACAGAATACAAATATTCCAAAACAAACACCCTGTTTTCAACAAGGCACTAAAGTAATACTGCAAACGTTTTGACCTGAATACAATGGGTTATGTTTGTGGCAAATCCAATACGACACATTAGTGAATACCACTCTCCACATTTCAAGCATAGTGGTGGCTGCATCACCACTTTTCAGGATAAAAAAAGAAACCGAATGGAGCTATCCACAGGCAAAATCCTAGAGGAAAACCTGGTTCAGTCTGATTTCCACCAGACACTGAGAGATTAATTCACCTTTCAGCAGGACAATAACCTAAAACACAAGGCCAAATCTACACGGGAGTTGCTTACCAAGAAGACAGTGAATGTTCCTGAATGGTCGAATTACAGTTTTGACTTAAATCTGCTTTAAAATCTATGGTAAGACTTGAAGATTGTTGTCTAGAAATGATCAACAACCAATTTGACAGAGCTTGAAGAATTTGAAGAATTGACAAATATTGTACAATCAAGTTGTGCAAAGAGCTTTGACTCACAGCTGTAATCGCTGCCAAAGGTGATTCTAACATGTATTGACTCAGGGGTGTGAATACTCTTGTGAATAAGATTTCTGTATTTAATTTTAAAATTCTTAATTCTAAAAACCTTTTAGTAATGTGTGTAGATGTGTGATAATTTGTATATATTGAATCTATTTTGAATTCAGTCTGTAACACAACAACATGTGGAATAGGTAAAGGGGTATGAATACTTTCTGAAGGCACTGTATGGCAGTCGGGAAATATATTTTTTTACTGATAACAATCAAAATACAAAGAATTCCAGTAGTGATCTTTCTGGTAGACACTTCTGTGTGTAAATAGCTAATTTACATTTTTGGGCACGTGATAACAATCTTCGAGGAACCCAAAAAAAAACTCCTGACTTACCCAATGGGCAAGTAACCTTTCAGACATGACTTTAATGTCAATCCCTGTGTGTGTAGCTGTTGTAGTCTCACACCACCAGCAGTACTCTCTGTCATGCTGCGGAGCTCCTCTCTCCTCTGGTACACGTCAGATACGTACTGTAGTGGGGGATCTCAAACAGCAGATGCTCCCAGTAGTGGATCTCATTGAACATCTTCAGCATGTTCTCGCACGCACGCACGCACGCACACACACACACACACACACACACACACACACACAGGCCTCTACAGTAATGTCTCAAAACACATGCATCACGGCTTGAATTGAACTGCAGCCATCCAGCCAGGCACTGTGCGTGTGTGTGTTCCGTGTTTTTGTGTGGGTGTGTGTGTGTCGGTGTGTCTGTGTGTTTGTATGTGTGTGGGTTCCGTGTGGGTGCGAAGGATCTGGAGGTGATGTAGCAGAAAGTGATCAGCACAGCGTTTGAGACAGTCATCACCGTGGTGGAGGGCTTTCAGCTGTGAGATGTCTACCAGCACCCGCAAGATGGCAGGGACTATTTACAGTCTTCCAGAGCAAGAAGCACCACATAAAAAAATAAAGCTGTAGCCACAGTGCAGTACAGTAGGTGTTAGTGTGAGTGGGGTTGTGAGTGACAGAGCATGCATCTCTCTCTAAATGAACGTGAAAATGATCTGTATATCCCATGTGTGTACTGTAGTGTGTGTACGTGTCGTGACAATGTCAGTATCCTATAACAGGAGCATGTCCGTCCGTCCGTCCCTCTGTGGAAACTAAGATCTAGCGTATACGGTCTCTTTCATCTCTGGTGTGTGTGCTCTCTTCTGGTATAAACCACCTGTCAGAGTCTATGCCCTGTTTCTCCTTGCAGGGTGCCATGAGGGGCTGGTCCAGCCTCTTCAGACTCTGTCTGTCTGTCCTGACCATCTCATCCAGGGTCTGGACCAGCTGTCTATCCATCCAGGTGACTCCTGCCCATCTCATCCAGGGTCTGGACCAGCTCTCTGTCCATCCAGGTGACTCCTGCCCATCTCATCCAGGGTCTGGACCAGCTGTCTGTCCATCCAGGTGACTTCTGACCATCTCATCCAGGGTCTGGACCAGCTGTCTGTCCGTCCAGGTGACTTCTGACCATCTCATCCAGGGTCTGGACCAGCTGTCTGTCCGTCCAGGTGATTCCTGCCCATCTCATCCAGGGTCTGGACCAGCTGTCTGTCCGTCCAGGTGACTCCTGCCCATCTCATCCAGGGTCTGGACCAGCTGTCTGTCCATCCAGGTGACTCCTGCCCATCTCATCCAGGGTCTGGACCAGCTGTCTGTCCATCCAGGTGACTCCTGCCCATCTCATCCAGGGTCTGGACCAGCTGTCTGTCCATCCAGGTGACTTCTGACCATCTCATCCAGGGTCTGGACCAGCTGTCTGTCCGTCCAGGTGACTTCTGACCATCTCATCCAGGGTCTGGACCAGCTGTCTGTCCATCCAGGTGATTCCTGCCCATCTCATCCAGGGTCTGGACCAGCTGTCTGTCCGTCCAGGTGACTCCTGCCCATCTCATCCAGGGTCTGGACCAGCTGTCTGTCCGTCCAGGTGACTTCTGACCATCTCATCCAGGGTCTGGACCAGCTGTCTGTCCGTCCAGGTGATTCCTGCCCATCTCATCCAGGGTCTGGACCAGCTGTCTGTCCGTCCAGGTGACTCCTGCCCATCTCATACAGGGTCTGGACCAGCAGTCTGTCCGTCCAGAGACTGACTCCTGCCCATCTCATCCAGGGTCTGGACCAGCTGTCTGTCCGTCCAGAGACTGACTCCTGCCCATCTCATCCAGGGTCTGGACCAGCTGTCTGTTCATTCAGGTGACTCCTGACCATCTCATCCAGGGTCTGGACCAGCTGTCTGTCCGTCCAGGTGACTCCTGCCCATCTCATCCAGGGTCTGGACCAGCTGTCTGTCCGTCCAGAGACTGACTCCTGCCCATCTCATCCAGGGTCTGGACCAGCTGTCTGTCCCCCAGACGAACCTCCTCTCCTCTGCTGCTCTGAGGCACATGAAGTGGTTATGCTGTAGGGGGTGGAGGTTTCAATACGACACGGTTTCAATAAAACAGACCACTACATCACCTAACACAACACAGTGGGGAGAACATGGAAAAACACTGCAGGGAAACTTTGGAGGTCTCAATCGAGACAGTAGAACGATGCATAGGCTAACACAGAGGGAGAAGTCAAGTCACGTCCAATCAAGTGAGCCTAAGATCCCACCAGAGGCAATTCATTTGGTTCTGCTGAAACCAAAAACAAGGTCATTCAGCAAGAGTTTAAAAAAGAAGCAACATTGCAACACATGACATGCAGTTCAAGGAAAATTCTACCCCAAAACAATTTTGGGGTATTTGTTTCATTAGTCCATTGCTGATATAGTCCCACAATGCATCATACCGCCTGTATTTCTATATTTTGAAAGATATACAGTGCCTTGCGAAAGAATTCGGCCCCCTTGAACTTTGCGACCTTTTACCACATTTCAGGCTTCAAACATAAAGATATAAAACTGTATTTTTTTGTGAAGAATCAACAACAAGTGGGACACAATCATGAAGTGGAACGACATTTATTGGATATTTCAAACTTTTTTAACAAATCAAAAACTCAAAAATTGGGCGTGCAAAATTATTCAGCCCCTTTACTTTCAGTGCAGCAAACTCTCTCCAGAAGTTCAGTGAGGATCTCTGAATGATCCAATGTTGACCTAAATGACTAATGATGATAAATACAATCCACCTGTGTGTAATCAAGTCTCGGTATAAATGCACCTGCACTGTGATAGTCTCAGAGGTCCGTTAAAAGCGTAGAGAGCATCATGAAGAACAAGGAACACACCAGGCAGGTCTGAGATACTGTTGTGAAGAAGTTTAAAGCCGGATTTGGATACAAAAAGATTTCCCAAGCTTTAAACATCCCAAGGAGCACTGTGCAAGCGATAATATTGAAATGGAAGGAGTATCAGACCACTGCAAATCTACCAAGACCTGGCCGTCCCTCTAAACTTTCAGCTCATACAAGGAGAAGACTGATCAGAGATGCAGCCAAGAGGCCCATGATCACTCTGGATGAACTGCAGAGATCTACAGCTGAGGTGGGAGACTCTGTCCATAGGACAACAATCAGTCGTATATTGCACAAATCTGGCCTTTATGGAAGAGTGGCAAGAAGAAAGCCATTTCTTAAAGATATCCATAAAAAGTGTCGTTTAAAGTTTGCCACAAGCCACCTGGGAGACACACCAAACATGTGGAAGAAGGTGCTCTGGTCAGATGAAACCAAAATTGAACTTTTTGGCAACAATGCAAAACGTTATGTTTGGCGTAAAAGCAACACAGCTGAACACACCACCCCCACTGTCAAACATGGTGGTGGCAGCATCATGGTTTGGGCCTGCTTTTCTTCAGCAGGGACAGGGAAGATGGTTAAAATTGATGGGAAGATGGATGGAGCCAAATACAGGACCATTCTGGAAGAAAACCTGATGGAATCTGTAAAAGACCTGAGACTGGGACGGAGATTTGTCTTCCAACAAGACAATGATCCAAAACATAAAGCAAAATCTACAATGGAATGGTTCAGAAATAAACATATCCAGGTGTTAGAATGGTCAAGTCAAAGTCCAGACCTGAATCCAATCGAGAATCTGTGCAAAGAACTGAAAACTGCTGTTCACAAATGCTCTCCATCCAACCTCACTGAGCTCGAGCTGTTTTGCAAGGAAGAATGGGAAAACATTTCAGTCTCTCGATGTGCAAAACTGATAGAGACATACCCCAAGCGACTTACAGCCGTAATAGCAGCAATAGGTGGCGCTACAAAGTATTAACTTAAGGGGGCTGAATAATTTAGCATGCCCAATTTTTCAGTTTTTGATTTGTTAAAAAAGTTTGAAATATCCAATAAATGTCGTTCCACTTCATGATTGTGTCCCACTTGTTGTTGATTCTTCACAAAAAAATACAGTTTTATATCTTTATGTTTGAAGCCTGAAATGTGGCAAAAGGTCGCAAAGTTCAAGGGGGCCGAATACTTTCGCAAGGCACTGTATATCTTGAAAACTTGCTGAACTGCAAAACATTTTGGGACTATATCAACAATGGAAACAAATACCAAAAGATAGCTTTGAGTGGAATTTTCCTTTAAGAAAGACATATAGTATCAACCGGGCTTAATTGAACCAAAACACTGTGCACAGGACAGACAGTGAAGCTCTCCAATGTTTACTAGATGCTGTTGCTAAGGAATAGTCTGTATCTTCTATATCCTTGAACACTCACTACCCCTTACTTGATGGAAAGAATGTGGATAAAAACTGAGAGATTTTTATAATCATATCTGTGTCGAATTAAATCTCTCCCCTGTTCTTAATTGTGGTGCTTAATGTATCCGGAAAGATACATTTAAACAGAGCCGACAGAGAGCGGTGTTTGTTCCAGCCATATGCTTTGTGTAAGCAAAGAAACAGACCGGACTGTATTCAGGAACAGCTGTGTTTAATACACACACACAAACAACAAGGCCACGTCGGGGCCCCTATCCATGTCATCTAGGATCAGTTTGGCCTTTCAGATCATAATGAATATAATTACATGGACATGACTCCTATGGTGAGATGGCTTTATGAATCTGGGCCCTGGACTCGATGGACCGGCCCCCTGCCATGATAGGTCTCTGAATGGGCGGCCTGCTCTAACCTGTCTGGCTGATAACCCCCTTACAGTACTGTACCTCCCTCTACCTAAAGAGAACTGAAGCCTGGCCTAACTTCTCTCCTTCTTTACTTCATTAGGGTTCATCTCCATAGGTACAGTACTTTTGCCTGCTATAACTCCTATCTCCCCTATACAGTACTTTTAACTGCTAAAACCCCTGTCTCCCCTATACAGTACTTTTGCCTTTTATAACCCCTGCCCCCCTATATATAGTACTTTGACCTTCTATAACCAATGTCTCCCCTAGACAGTACTTTGGCCTGCTATAACGCCTGTCTCCCCTATACATTGAATGGCGCCGGAGGAGATGGCTGCCGTTTACAGGCTCCTAACCAATAATTTTTTTACAATGTTTGTAATTTATTTTGTACGTAATGTTTCTGCCACTGTCTCTTATGACAGAAAATAGCTTCTGGATATCAGGACAGCGATGACTCACCTCAAACTGGATGAAGATTCTTTCTTTAACGAGTCGGAAGCAAAGGATTTAATGCTGATACCGGACCAGGCCCAAATACCTGTCATTCACATGAAGAAGAGACAACGATATAGGGGATGCAGGTCCGGGTGGGTGCCTTGTGAGAATTTCGTGGGTGAGTGGGTATCCCGCCTCTACCATCCGTCCTATTGGCCAACGTGCAATCATTGGAGAATAAACTGGATGAGCTCCGTTCAAGATTATCCTACCAAGGGGACATTAAAAACTTTAATATCTTATGTTTCACCGAATCGGGAGGAGGTAGAGGAAAGATGGAGGGAGAGAGGGAGAAAGAGAGAAAGAAACAGGGAGAGAGAGAGAGAGACAGAGAAAGTAAAGCAGAGGGTACCAATCTTAGAAAAAAAGGTGCTCTCAAGATGGAGGGAGAGGGGAGAGATGGTTCTTTGTCTGTGCCCATAGAACCCTTTTTGGTTCCAGCTAGAACCCTACATGAAACCCAAAAGGGTTCTACCTGAAACCAAAAGGCGTTCTACCTTGAACCAAAAAGGGTTCTCCTATAGGGACAGCAGAAGAACCCTTTTGGAACCCTTTTTTGTGTAAAGTGTAAAGAGAGAGAGAAAGCGAGAGTCATAAACAGAGAGACAGAGAAAGAGACAGAGAGAGAGAGTGTGTATTGACTCTGGAGTGTTTATCTCTGTTATAAAATGACTCCCAGACAGTACATGTTTGAGCGTGAGAAAGTCCTTTACCGTGAGCTACATGCTGCTGGCTACCATACACTAAGCTGTAAAAAGCACCAGAGGATGGGTAATCTACACAGCTTGCTACTGTTGAAAAATAATATTCCCCAAGTATTACAGTGATAGAACAGGAGATGCTGTATGGTCCACTTAGTAAAAATGTGCTTCTGTGCTGAACAGCCGTACGGAAACACAAAGACGATAGGTTTTATTAAGTAAAGGTATGGCTATGTAAAGTATATAGGACTTTACTTTGTGATTCATAAAAGCCGTCGGTCCAGTATCGTGACAAGGAAACAACACACAAAGCAGATTTACCTTCTTTAGGAAAACAGCCCTAATGTTGGAAACAAGCCTCATTATGTTGTCATCCAGTCACATGTATTTATTTTCCAAGCTATAGCACACAGTATTTTACATACAGCACGTTTTTAAAGGACCAAAAAGGTTGGTCTGCTTCGTGTTTTCATTTTTGACATGGAAAAAATATTGTGATGCTGGTATCGTCACAGGCCTAAGAACAAGTGGATTGGAGAAGTGAATATGGGCATTTGAATGCAGGTGTGTGTGTGTATGTGCACCTGTGTGTGTGTGTGTGTGTGTGTGTGTGTGTGTGCATGAGCGCTTGAGTATGTGTGTGTGCTATGTGTGTGTGCTGTACCTTGCGGGCAGAAAGGTGCTTGAAGACATCTAGCAGCTGAAAGCCCTCCACCACGGTGATGACTGTCTCAACCGCTGTGCTGATCAGGTTCTCCTTCACATCCGCACAGAACCCATCCACACACACATCCACACCCAAATCAGGGTTTTTTCTGGATCAAAAAGGGGCTTAGGTGATGGGTGTGGCATGGGCATGGCATGGGGTGTGGCATGGGCGTGGCATGGGGTGTGGCATGGGCGTGGCAATGCCCATACATTATTTTTAGAGAAAAATGAAGGCCCCCCCTTTCTTCCTACAGTTTAAAGTGTAGTGTCCAGCTGATAATCACCCCGATAATTGCCTTTGGAAACTGAACCTAAACTATACCTAAACTATTTTCACACATATTGAATACATTAAGTAACGTATGAAGGGGAGAATGGGTGAGTTGATGAGGGGACGCGAATAATTACGTAATAATACGTAATAATTACGTAATCACCAACTGTAAATGAGGAATGGGGCAGGCCATTCAATTGTACTGAACCATTTCAGTCCACTGAATATCAGTCGTATCAGTCTACATTGCCCTACTTGGAGTAGGCTACACAGTGAGAGTGTGCATAATTGTACATGCTGAACGGCTTTCAATATCTGGGAAAATATCCACATTGGGCTGTAGGTGAGTGTGTTGGGAGAATGTGGTGATGAGGCTTGTGGAAGGGGAGAAACGTCACCAATTTCTTAACATCACTGTCATTGGCGAACAAGTTTCTTACAAAGACCAAGTCTGGCCGGCACCATGAACAAAGTGAGACGGAAGCACCCTCCCTGCCTCTGTATAAAATAAGGCACCTGCATAGCTGTTGTACTCCACAACGGTGCTGAAGAATGACAAGACCATGGGACACAGTAAAGACAAAACCGGAGACTATTACGCATTAAAACTAAACAAAGGCTGGTCAAAGTGTGTCAAGCAAGTGAAAGTTACGAAAATTGTGTCAACTGTTAAAACACTGTCCGATGTTTATTGTTGAGTTTATTTATTAAAACACTGTCCGATGTTTATTGTTGAGTTTATTTATTAAAACACTGTCCTATGTTTATTGTTGAGTTTATTTATTAAAACACTGTCCTATGTTTATTGTTGAGTTTATTTATTAAAACACTGTCCGATGTTTATTGTTGAGTCTATTTATTAAAACACTGTCCGATGTTTATTGTTGAGTTTATTTATTAAAACACTGTCCTATGTTTATTGTTTAGTTTATTTATTAAAACACTGTCCTATGTTTATTGTTGAGTCTATTTATTAAAACACTGTCCTATGTTTATTGTTGAGTTTATTTATTAAAACACTGTCCGATGTTTATTGTTGAGTTTATTTATTAAAACACTGTCCTATGTTTATTGTTGAGTTTATTTATTAAAACACTGTCCTATGTTTATTGTTGAGTCTATTTATTAAAACACTGTCCTATGTTTATTGTTGAGTTTATTTATTAAAACACTGTCCGATGTTTATTGTTGAGTTTATTTATTAAAACACTGTCCTATGTTTATTGTTGAGTCTATTTATTAAAACACTGTCCGATGTTTATTGTTGAGTTTATTTATTAAAACACTGTCCTATGTTTATTGTTTAGTTTATTTATTAAAACACTGTCCTATGTTTATTGTTGAGTCTATTTATTAAAACACTGTCCTATGTTTATTGTTGAGTTTATTTATTAAAACACTGTCCGATGTTTATTGTTGAGTTTATTTATTAAAACACTGTCCTATGTTTATTGTTGAGTCTATTTATTAAAACACTGTCCGATGTTTATTGTTGAGTTTATTTATTAAAACACTGTCCTATGTTTATTGTTTAGTTTATTTATTAAAACACTGTCCTATGTTTATTGTTGAGTCTATTTATTAAAACACTGTCCTATGTTTATTGTTGAGTTTATTTATTAAAACACTGTCCTATGTTTATTGTTGAGTTTATTTATTAAAACACTGTCCTATGTTTATTGTTGAGTTTATTTATTAAAACACTGTCCTATGTTTATTGTTGAGTTTATTTATTAAAACACTGTCCTATGTTTATTGTTGAGTTTATTTTATTAAAACACTGTCCTATGTTTATTGTTGAGTCTATTTATTAAAACACTGTCCTATGTTTATTGTTGAGTCTATTTATTAAAACACTGTCCTATGTTTATTGTTGAGTTTATTTATTAAAACACTGTCCTATGTTTATTGTTGAGTTTATTTATTAAAACACTGTCCTATGTTTATTGTTGAGTTTATTTATTAAAACACTGTCCTATGTTTATTGTTGAGTTTATTTTATTAAAACACTGTCCTATGTTTATTGTTGAGTTGATTTATTAAAACACCCCTGAACATGCTTCCCGACTCTCAGCGCACATCGTTACAGAATAACGCCTCACCTAAGGGAAGCATCAGAGTGTTTTTTTATTTAATTTTTTGTGTCAGAGTATGACGCCGGCTTTCAGGTTCTCATGCCTCCGCCAGATCGCCAGGCTCCCCTGCCTCAACCGGTCAGTCAGGTTACCGCGCCCCAGCTGACTTGACAGGTTCTTGTGCCTCAGCTGGCATGACAGGTTCTCGCGCATCAGCAGGGGTGACTGGTCCGCTCCTGGTCCCCGGGTTCGTCCCCTTTTATCCTGCGTATCGAGCCACATGTCTGGGAGGGGGTACTGTCATGTATAGTCCCTCTCCGGCCTCTAGGTCATCAGACTGCTGATTATCCCGCACACCTGTCACCATCGTCTCGAGCACCAGTGCCTCATGACACTCACCTGGACTCCATCACCTCCTTGATTATCTTCCCCATATTTGTCAGTCCCCTTGGTTCTTTCCTCAGGTGTTATTGACTCTGTTTTTATTTCGGTGCGTTGTTTGTGTTTGTGTTCCTTGTTTATTTTATTTATTAAAACACTCACTCCCTGAACTTGCTTTGTGACTCTCAGCGCACTCGTTACACCCAAGGCCTTTATGAACACAACCAAAGTATAATTTTTTGCGATAGCATTTATGAAATGTATTAATTACCCTGTTGGAATGTAGCAGTCAGAATGACGAGGCCCAGCGGTTCTGGTATTAAACACGTGCAGACACACATGATTGATGATTTGGTGAAATGGTGACCCACACAAAACATGGATCAAACAGATTCTCACACATGTACTGTAAGTGAAAACTCTGTCATATGCACACAAACGCGCGCGCACACACACACACACACGCACGCACGCACACACACACACAGCGTGTAGGCTAGTATTAATTGGACTAATAGCAATGTCCTGAGTGGCTATGAAACACCTGGCCCTGAAACAAGCCCAGCTGTTTGTCTTGGCAACAACATCCCAATCCTACGACCTCCAGTGACCCCCATTCATCAACCACATTACACACACAGACCCTGTTCCCAAGACCCCGCTACCCTGACGCAGGGATGGGGAGGGGTGGCCGGGGGGCTAAACAGTCCCTTGAGGACAGGTCACACACACACACACACACACACACACACACACACACACACACACACACACACACACACACACACACACACATCCATGTATGCAGGCATGCACAGGAACACACACACACACCGTAAATCTGAATGACAATAAGGGGGGTTGCTGTATAAACCTGTATAGCTCTAGCTAGCCCATAGGGACCTAGAGAGGTCTCTTCACTGATAGATAGGTTATGTCCCAAATGACATCCTATTCCCTACATAGTACACAATTTTTGGTCAAAGGTAGTGCACTATGTAGAGAATAGGGTGCAATCTGGGTAGAAGTAGTCACTGCAGCACGGGTCATTCATCTAAAAGACATACCAACTATGCATTAATGCTGTGTGTCAGAGAGGTGGGGACAGTAGAGTCCAGCGTCTAAACTAGCATTGATCCCAACTCCTACACCATCAAGCCACTGACATAATGTCAGTATTAGGCTAAGCTTGGAATTAGTGTGTGGTGTGGCAGTGGTGTGAATACATCTGTTTACGACAGACAAACGCAACTAAGTATAGGCCTATACAAGGCAGATGGCAAAGTAGAATGAGACCAGACATGTCACCGGATGTCTACAGACTATCATTGACAGACAGTCACAACTAGGAAGAACACAACAGTAGGCAGCAGTAGAAAGGCTTCTATATAAAGACACTACAGTAAAACAGTATTAGCACAAACATGTCAACAGCATTACGTCTATCCACTCCAAACAGAAGGACCTGTTGTAGCTGTTGTACCAGAAGGTGGTCTGACAGACAGACAGAGCTGAAAGGTAGAGAGAAAGAGAGAGAGAGAGAGAGAGAGAGAGAGAGAGAGAGAGAGAGAGAGAGAGAGAGAGAGAGAGAGAGAGGGAGAGGCAGGCAGGCAGACAGACAGAACATCAGACAGTACAGACAGACAGCGGTACCGGTACAGGCAGGCAGACAGATGGTTACTGGCTAATGCTCCTACCAGCCAGGCTACTTGCCGCCCCAGACAGCACAGACAGGACAGACAGACAGTGCCTGCTGTAGTCATCATAACAGGAGTTATTCTTCAGAGGAGAGGAGAGGAGAGAGGGTTAGGGGGCGGTGGGCACAAATCACACACACGTGGATCAGCATAGTGGCAGCACAGTGTGACAGTATAATCATAGGGAGGGAGGGAGGGAGGGAGGGCAAATAGAAAGTGATGGTCATGAGGAGAGAAAACACAGTAAACAGAAAGGAGTGTGAGACTGAGACATGTAGTGAATGTGGATAAT
The DNA here is from genome assembly GCF_057628025.1 of Oncorhynchus mykiss. Classification (NCBI taxonomy): domain Eukaryota; kingdom Metazoa; phylum Chordata; class Actinopteri; order Salmoniformes; family Salmonidae; genus Oncorhynchus; species Oncorhynchus mykiss. Next base: position 20,929,162 of record NC_143030.1, read on the forward strand.
TTAGTAAAGGTGAGATGAAGTTGATGGCACTGAATGAATAATTACACTTATTTTAATATGTGATCGGAACTTGGCTGGGTGTGTGTGGTGTGTGTAAATGTGTTTCTGTGTGTCAAATCAAGTCAAAGTTTATTGGTCACATACACAGTTTAGCAGGTGTTACAAAAACTGTGGGAAGAATACAATTAACAACCCAAACAGCACTTCATTAGTATCAAAACACCAACTAGCTCTCATTCTCATGTCAGGATTAGACGTTCATCCATGTTTCTCAAACGCTGCTCCCAATGCCCAAATTCGAAGTGTTTAAGGTTAAGTTAAGGCACCCGAAATCTTAAGGTTAGGTATTAACTCTCTATGGTTAAGGTAAGGGTTAAGGTTAGGTATTAACTCTATATGGTTAAGGTAAGGGTTAAGGTTAGGTATTAACGCTGTATGGTTAAGGTAAGGGTTAAGGTTAGGTATTAACTCTCTATGGTTAAGGTAAGGGTTAAGGTTAGGATTTAACTCTGTATGGTTAAGGTAAGGGTTAAGGTTAGGTATTAACTCTGTATGGTTAAGGTAAGGGTTAAGGTTAGGTATTAACTCTGTATGGTTAAGGTAAGGGTGAAGGTTAGGTATTAACTCCGTATGGTTAAGGTAAGGGTTAAGGTTAGGTATTAACTCTGTATGGTTAAGGTTAGGTATTAACGCTGTATGGTTAAGGTAAGGGTGAAGGTTAGGTATTAACTCCGTATGGTTAAGGTAAGGGTGAAGGTTAGGTATTAACTCTGTATGGTTAAGGTAAGGGTTAAGGTTAGGTATTAACTCCGGTGTCCGGTTTCCAGGTCATCTCCCAATGTACTCAGACATGGATGGACGTCCCCTCTTTCCACTGGGATTCTCAGCCTCTAACCCTATTACAGGGGCTGAGTCACTGTCTTACTGGTGCTCTTTCATGCCGTCCCTAGGAGGTGTGCGTCACTTGAGTGGGTTGAGTCACTGATGTGATCTTCCTGTCTGGGTTGACGACCCCCTTGGGTTGTGCTGTGGCAGAGATCCTTGTGGGCTATACTCGGCCTTGTCTCAGGATGGTAAATTGGTGGTGTGGGGGCTGTGCTTTGGCAAAGTGGGTGGGGTTATATCCTTCCTGTTTGGCCCTGTCCGGGGGTACCATCGGATGGGGCTACAGTGTCTCCCGACCCCTCCTGTCCCAGCCTTCAGTATTTATGCTGCAGTAGTTTATGTGTCGGGGGGGCTAGAGTCAGTTTATTATATCTGGAGCACTTCTGTCTTATCCGGTGTCCTGTGTGAATTTAAGTATGCTCTCTCTAATTATCTCTTTCTTTCTCTTTCTTTTCTTTTTCGGAGGACCTGAACCCTAGGACCATGCCTCAGGACTACCTGACATGATGACTCCATGCTGTCCCGAGTCCACCTGGCCGTGCTGCTGCTCCAGTTTCAACTGTTCTGCCTGCGGCTATGGAATCCTCACCTGTTCACCGGATGTGCTACCTGTCCCAGACCTGCTGTTTTCAACTCTCTAGAGACAGCAGGAGTGGTAGAGATACTCTTAATGATCGGCTATGAAAAGCCAACTGACATTTACTCCTGAGGTGCTGACTTGCTGCACCCTCGACAACTACTGTGATTATTATTATTCGACCATGCTGGTCATTTATGAACATTTGAACATCTTGGCCATGTTCTGTTATAATCTCCACCCGGCACAGCCAGAAGAGGACAGGCCACCCCTCATAGCCTGGTTCCTCTCTAGGTTTCTTCCTAGGTTTTGGCCATTCTAGGGAGTTTTTCCTAGCCACCATGCTTCTACACCTGCATTGCTTGCCGTTTGGGGTTTTAGGCTGGTTTCTGTACAGCACTTTGAGATATCAGCTGATGAATACTGACTTCACTTGTATCATGGGTGACCAGGCTGAATATGCAATCTATACATACTGTATCTACACTGGATGAATTTACACTAGATCTACTAGGAATGATATGTACAGCACTAGATCTACTAGGAATGATATGTACAGCACTAGATCTACTAGGAATAATATGTACATCACTAGATCTACTAGGAATAATATGTACAGCCCTAGATCTACTAGGAATGATATGTACAGCACTACATCTACTAGGAATAATATGTACATCACTACATCTACTAGGAATGATATGTACAACACTAGATCTACTAAGAATGATATGTACAGCACTAGATCTACTAGGAATAATATGTACATCACTACATCTACTAGGAATGATATGTACAACACTAGATCTACTAGGAATGATATGTACAACACTAGATCTACTAGGAATGATATGTACAGCACTAGATCTACTAGGAATAATATGTACATCACTAGATCTACTAGGAATAATATGTACAGCCCTAGATCTACTAGGAATGATATGTACAGCACTACATCTACTAGGAATAATATGTACATCACTACATCTACTAGGAATGATATGTACAACACTAGATCTACTAAGAATGATATGTACAGCACTAGATCTACTAGGAATAATATGTACATCACTACATCTACTAGGAATGATATGTACAACACTAGATCTACTAGGAATGATATGTACATCACTAGATCTACTAGGAATGATATGTACAGCACTAGATCTACTAGGAATGATATGTACAGCACTAGATCTACCAGGAATGATATGTACAGCACTAGATCTACCAGGAACGATATGTACAGCACTAGATCTACTAGGAATTATTTGTACAGCACTAGATCTACCAGGAATGATATGTACAGCACTAGAACTACCAGGAATGATATGTACAGCACTAGATCTACTAGGAATGATATGTACAGCACTAGATCTACCAGGAATGATATGTACAACACTAGATCTACCAGGAACGGTATGTACAGCACTAGATGTACTAGGAATTATTTGTACAGCACTAGATCTACCAGGAATGATATGTACAGCACTAGATCTACTAGGAATGATATGTACAGCACTAGATCTACTCGGAATGATATGTACAGCACTATATCTACTTGGATTGATATGTGCAGCACTAGTTCTACTAGGAATGATATGTACAGCACTAGATTTACTAGGAATGATATGTACAGCACTATATCTACTAGGAATGAAATGTACAGCACTAGATCTACTAGGAATGATATGTACAGCACTAGATCTACTAGGAATGATATGTACAGCACTAGATCTACTAGGAATGATATGTACAGCACTAGGTCTACCAGGACCGATATGTACAGCACTAGATCTACCAGGAACGATATGTCCAGCACTAGATCTACTAGGAATGATATGTGCAGCACTAGTTCTACTAGGAATGATATGTACATCACTAGATTTACTAGGAATGATATATACAGCACTAGATCTGCTAGGAATGATATGTACAGCACTATATCTACTAGGAATGATATGTAGAGCACTAGATCTACTAGGAATGATATGTACAGCACTAGATCTACTAGGAATGATATGTACAGCACTAGATCTGCTAGAAATGATATGTACAGCACTAGATCTGCTATTAATGATATGTACAGCACTAGATCTACTAGGAATGATATGTACAGCACTAGATCTACTAGGAATGATATGTACAGCACTAGATCTACCAGGAATGATATGTACAGCACTAGATCTACCAGGAACGATATGTACAGCAGTAGATCTACTAGGAATGATATGCACAGCACTAGATCTACTAGGAATGATATGTACAGCACTAGATCTACTAAGAATGATATGTACAGCACTAGATCTACCAGGAACGATATGTACAGCACTAGATCTACCAGGAACGATATGTACAGCACTAGATCTACTTGGAATGATATGTGCAGCACTAGTTCTACTAGGAATGATATGTACAGCACTAGATTTACTAGGAATGATATGTACTATATCTACTAGGAATGATATGTACAGCACTAGATCTACTAGGAATGATATGCACAGCACTAGATCTACTAGGAATGATATGTACAACACGAGATCTACTAGGAATGATATGTACAGCACTAGATCTACCAGGAACGATATGTACAGCACTAGATCTACCAGGAACGATATGTACAGCACTAGATCTACTAGGAATGATATGTGCAGCACTAGTTCTACTAGGAATGATATGTACAGCACTAGATTTACTAGGAATGATATGTACAGCACTAGATCTGCTAGGAATGATATGTACAGCACTATATCTACTAGGAATGATATGTAGAGCACTAGATCTACTAGGAATGATATGTACAGCACTAGATCTACTAGGAACGATATGTACAGCACTAGATCTGCTATTAATGATATGTACAGCACTAAATCTGCTAGGAATGATATGTACAGCACTAGCTCTACTAGGAATGATATGTACAGCACTAGATCTACCAGGAATGATATGTACAGCACTAGATCTACCAGGAACGATATGTACAGCACTAGATCTACCAGGAATGACATGTACAACACTAGATCTACCAGGAACGATATGTACAGCACTAGATGTACTAGGAATTATTTGTACAACACTAGATCTACCAGGAATGATATGTACAGCACTAGATCTACTAGGAATGATATGTACAGCACTAGATCTACTCGGAATGATATGTACAGCACTAGATCTACTTGGAATGATATGTGCAGCACTAGTTCTACTAGGAATGATATGTACAGCAATAGATTTACTAGGAATGATATGTACAGCACTATATCTACTAGGAATGATATGTACAGCACTAGATCTACTAAGAATGATATGCACAGCACTAGATCTACTAGGAATGATATGTACAGCACTAGATCTACTAGGAATGATATGTACAGCACTAGGTCTACCAGGACCGATATGTACAGCACTAGATCTACCAGGAATGATATGTACAGCACTAGATCTGCTAGGAATGATATGTACAGCACTAGATCTGCTATTAATGATATGTACAGCACTAGATCTACTAGGAATGATATGTACAGCACTAGATCTACTAGGAATGATATGTACAGCACTAGATCTACCAGGAATGATATGTAGAGCACTAGATCTACCAGGAACGATATGTACAGCAGTAGATCTACTAGGAATGATATGTACAGCACTAGATTTACTAGGAATGATATATACAGCACTAGATCTGCTAGGAATGATATGTACAGCACTATATCTACTAGGGATGATATGTAGAGCACTAGATCTACTAGGAATGATATGTACAGCACTAGATCTGCTATTAATGATATGTACAGCACTAGATCTACTAGGAATAATATGTACAGCACTAGATCTACTAGGAATGATATGTACAGCACTAGATCTACTAGGAACGATATGTACAGCACTAGATCTGCTATTAATGATATGTACAGCACTAAATCTGCTAGGAATGATATGTACAGCACTAGATCTACTAGGAATGATATGTACAGCACTAGATCTACCAGGAATGATATGTACAGCACTAGATCTACCAGGAACGATATGTACAGCACTAGATCTACCAGGAATGATATGTACAACACTAGATCTACCAGGAACGATATGTACAGCACTAGATGTACTAGGAATTATTTGTACAACACTAGATCTACCAGGAATGATATGTACAGCACTAGATCTACTAGGAATGATATGTACAGCACTAGATCTACTCGGAATGATATGTACAGCACTAGATCTACCAGGAACGATATGTACAGCAGTAGATCTACTAGGAATGATATGCACAGCACTAGATCTACTAGGAATGATATGTACAGCACTAGATCTACAAAGAATGATATGTACAGCACTAGATCTACCAGGAACGATATGTACAGCACTAGATCTACCAGGAACGATATGTACAGCACTAGATCTACTTGGAATGATATGTGCAGCACTAGTTCTACTAGGAATGATATGTACAGCACTAGATCTACTAGGAATGATATGTACAGCACTAGATCTACCAGGAATGATATGTACAGCACTAGATCTACCAGGAACGATATGTACAGCACTAGATCTACCAGGAATGATATGTACAACACTAGATCTACCAGGAACGATATGTACAGCACTAGATGTACTAGGAATTATTTGTACAACACTAGATCTACCAGGAATGATATGTACAGCACTAGATGTACTAGGAATTATTTGTACAACACTAGATCTACCAGGAATGATATGTACAGCACTAGATCTACTAGGAATGATATGTACAGCACTAGATTTACTAGGAATGATATATACAGCACTAGATCTGCTAGGAATGATATGTACAGCACTATATCTACTAGGGATGATATGTAGAGCACTAGATCTACTAGGAATGATATGTACAGCACTAGATCTGCTATTAATGATATGTACAGCACTAGATCTACTAGGAATAATATGTACAGCACTAGATCTACTAGGAATGATATGTACAGCACTAGATCTACTAGGAACGATATGTACAGCACTAGATCTGCTATTAATGATATGTACAGCACTAAATCTGCTAGGAATGATATGTACAGCACTAGATCTACTAGGAATGATATGTACAGCACTAGATCTACCAGGAATGATATGTACAGCACTAGATCTACCAGGAACGATATGTACAGCACTAGATCTACCAGGAATGATATGTACAACACTAGATCTACCAGGAACGATATGTACAGCACTAGATGTACTAGGAATTATTTGTACAACACTAGATCTACCAGGAATGATATGTACAGCACTAGATCTACTAGGAATGATATGTACAGCACTAGATCTACTCGGAATGATATGTACAGCACTAGATCTACCAGGAACGATATGTACAGCAGTAGATCTACTAGGAATGATATGCACAGCACTAGATCTACTAGGAATGATATGTACAGCACTAGATCTACAAAGAATGATATGTACAGCACTAGATCTACCAGGAACGATATGTACAGCACTAGATCTACCAGGAACGATATGTACAGCACTAGATCTACTTGGAATGATATGTGCAGCACTAGTTCTACTAGGAATGATATGTACAGCACTAGATCTACTAGGAATGATATGTACAGCACTAGATCTACCAGGAATGATATGTACAGCACTAGATCTACCAGGAACGATATGTACAGCACTAGATCTACCAGGAATGATATGTACAACACTAGATCTACCAGGAACGATATGTACAGCACTAGATGTACTAGGAATTATTTGTACAACACTAGATCTACCAGGAATGATATGTACAGCACTAGATGTACTAGGAATTATTTGTACAACACTAGATCTACCAGGAATGATATGTACAGCACTAGATCTACTAGGAATGATATGTACAGCACTAGATCTACTCGGAATGATATGTACAGCACTAGATCTACCAGGAACGATATGTACAGCAGTAGATCTACTAGGAATGATATGCACAGCACTAGATCTACTAGGAATGATATGTACAGCACTAGATCTACTAAGAATGATATGTACAGCACTAGATCTACCAGGAACGATATGTACAGCACTAGATCTACTAGGAATGATATGTACAGCACTAGGTCTACCAGGACCGATATGTACAGCACTAGATCTACCAGGAATGATATGTCCAGCACTAGATCTACTAGGAATGATATGTGCAGCACTAGTTCTACTAGGAATGATATGTACAGCACTAGATTTACTAGGAATGATATATACAGCACTAGATCTGCTAGGAATGATATGTACAGCACTATATCTACTAGGAATGATATGTAGAGCACTAGATCTACTAGGAATGATATGTACAGCACTAGATCTACTAGGAATGATATGTACAGCACTAGATCTACCAGGAACGATATGTACAGCAGTAGATCTACTAGGAATGATATGCACAGCACTAGATCTACTAGGAATGATATGTACAGCACTAGATCTACTAGGAATGATATGTACAGCACTAGATCTACCAGGAACGATATGTACAGCACTAGATCTACCAGGAACGATATGTACAGCACTAGATCTACTTGGAATGATATGTGCAGCACTAGTTCTACTAGGAATGATATGTACAGCACTAGATTTACTAGGAATGATATGTACTATATCTACTAGGAATGATATGTACAGCACTAGCTCTACTAGGAATGATATGCACAGCACTAGATCTACTAGGAATGATATGTACAACACTAGATCTACTAGGAATGATATGTACAGCACTAGATCTACCAGGAACGATATGTACAGCACTAGATCTACTAGGAATGATATGTACAGCACTAGATTTACTAGGAATGATATGTACTATATCTACTAGGAATGATATGTACAGCACTAGATCTACTAGGAATGATATGCACAGCACTAGATCTACTAGGAATGATATGTACAACACTAGATCTACTAGGAATGATATGTACAGCACTAGATCTGCTAGGAATGATATGTACAGCACTATATCTACTAGAAATGATATGTAGAGCACTAGATCTACTAGGAATGATATGTACAGCACTAGATCTACTAGGAACGATATGTACAGCACTAGATCTGCTATTAATGATATGTACAGCACTAAATCTGCTAGGAATGATATGTACAGCACTAGATCTACTAGGAATGATATGTACAGCACTAGATCTACCAGGAATGATATGTACAGCACTAGATCTACCAGGAACGATATGTACAGCACTAGATCTACCAGGAATGATATGTACAACACTAGATCTACCAGGAACGATATGTACAGCACTAGATGTACTAGGAATTATTTGTACAACACTAGATCTACCAGGAATGATATGTACAGCACTAGATCTACTAGGAATGATATGTACAGCACTAGATCTACTCGGAATGATATGTACAGCACTAGATCTACTTGGAATGATATGTGCAGCACTAGTTCTACTAGGAATGATATGTACAGCACTAGATTTACTAGGAATGATATGTACAGCACTATATCTACTAGGAATGATATGTACAGCACTAGATCTACTAGGAATGATATGCACAGCACTAGATCTACTAGGAATGATATGTACAGCACTAGATCTACTAGGAATGATATGTACAGCACTAGGTCTACCAGGATCGATATGTACAGCACTAGATCTACCAGGAATGATATGTACAGCACTAGATCTGCTAGGAATGATATGTACAGCACTAGATCTGCTATTAATGATATGTACAGCACTAGATCTACTAGAAATGATATGTACAGCACTAGATCTACTAGGAATGATATGTACAGCATTAGATCTACCAGGAATGATATGTACAGCACTAGATCTACCAGGAACGATATGTACAGCAGTAGATCTACTAGGAATGATATGTACAGCACTAGATTTACTAGGAATGATATATACAGCACTAGATCTGCTAGGAATGATATGTACAGCACTATATCTACTAGGAATGATATGTAGAGCACTAGATCTACTAGCAATGATATGTACAGCACTAGATCTGCTATTAATGATATGTACAGCACTAGATCTACTAGGAATGATATGTACAGCACTAGATCTACTAGGAAGTATGTGTACAGCACTAGATCTACTAGGAATGATATGTACAGCACTAGATCTACCAGGAACGATATGTACAGCAGTAGATCTACTAGGAATTATTTGTACAGCACTAGATCTACCAGGAATGATATGTACAGCACTAGATCTACCAGGAATGATATGTACAGCACTATATCTACTAGGAATGATATGTACAGCACTAGATCTACCAGGAATGATATGTACAACACTAGATCTACCAGGAACGATATGTACAGCACTAGATGTACTAGGAATTATTTGTACAGCACTAGATCTACCAGGAATGATATGTACAGCACTAGATCTACTAGGAATGATATGTACAGCACTAGATCTACTCGGAATGATATGTACAGCACTAGATCTACTAGGAATGATATGTACAGCACTAGATCTGCTATTAATGATATGTACAGCACTAGATCTACTAGGAATGATATGTACAGCACTAGATCTACTAGGAATTATATGTACAGCACTAGATCTACCAGGAATGATATGTACAGCACTAGATCTACCAGGAATGATATGTACAGCACTATATCTACTAGGAATGATATGTACAGCACTAGATCTACCAGGAATGATATGTACAACACTAGATCTACCAGGAACGATATGTACAGCACTAGATGTACTAGGAATTATTTGTACAGCACTAGATCTACCAGGAATGATATGTACAGCACTAGATCTACTAGGAATGATATGTACAGCACTAGATCTACTCGGAATGATATGTACAGCACTAGATCTACTAGGAATGATATGTACAGCACTAGATCTACTAGGAATGATATGTACAGCACTAGATCTACTCAGAATGATATGTACAGCACTAGATATTTAAGAGTAAGCTATGTCAAGAACCCAGTATATCAATAAATATGCGGCTGAAGTACAATATCGGGAATACAGTATTTAAATACAAAGTGTGAAATGGGAAGTGACCAGTGGTTCAATGCCTATAACATGGGACAGCAGCGTTGGCTGCGAGTGTGTGTGTGTGTGTGTGTGTGGTCTGCACAACACATCACCGGGGGTAAACTACCTGCCCTCCAGGACACCTACACCACTTGATGTCACAGGAAGGCCAAAAAGATCATCAAGGACAACAACCACCCGAGCCACTGCCTGTTCACCCCGCTATCATCCAGAAGTCGAGGTCAGTACAGGTGCATCAAAGCAGGGACCGAGAGATTGAAAAACAGCTTCTATCTCAAGGCCATCAGACTGTTAAACAGCCATCACTAGCACAGAGAGACTGCAGCCTACATTGAGACCCAATCACTGGACAGTTTAATAAATGGATCACTAGTCACTTTAATAATGCCACATATCATATATAAATACTGTTTTTTATACCATCTACTGCACCTTGACTATGACGCTCGGCCATCGCTCATCCATATATTTATATGTACATATTCTCATTCACCCCTTTAGACTTGTGTGTATAAGGTAGTTGTTGGGAAATTGTTAGATTACTTGTTAGATATTACTGCACTGTAGGAACTAGAAGCACAAGCATTTCGCTACACTCGCATTAACATCTGCTAACCATGTGTATGTGACCAATAAGATTTCATTTGATTTGAATGTGTGTGTGTGCTTTGTGTCAGTGAGTGTGCATCACCTGGTAGACGTGATGGCTGTTCAACAGTCTGATGGCCTGGTTATAGAAGCTGTTTTTTAATCTCTCAGTCTTGGCTTTGATACACACCTTTAAGGGGCCCCTGTGTAGAGGATCAGTGTGGCGTAGGGGTTGTTGCCTACCCTCACCACCTCGGGTTGGCCCGTCAGGAAGTCCAGGATCCAGTTGCACAGGGTAGTGACGAGTTTGGAGGGCACTATGGTGTTAGAAGCTGAGCTGTAGTCGATGAACAGCATTCTCTCGGAGGTATTCCTCTTGTCCAGGTGGGATATGGCGGACTGTTGGGGGTTGTATGCCAATTGGAGAGGGTTAAGGGTGTATGGTTGAGGTGGTATGGTACTGGACTAGACCTCACCTCTAGCAGGTCTTTGCATTGACCAGAGAAAAGATGCTGGTCTGGTCTAGGACCTAGCCTTTACAAGAATACCTGAGAAAGAAAGAAAGGATAGAGAGACACAGAGAGGGGGGGAGAAACAAAGAGAAAGAAAGTTACAGAAATGTAAGCTGTCTTTCATTCTTTCAAACAGTTCACCATCACTTCCATACGAGTAAGGGATAAGTTCAGAAATGATCTGTCATTGGCATAATTGCATTCTTCCAAACTTCTATATGGCACTGGGGTGTTTTTCAGATTGCTTTTCACACTTCATTCTTTTCCTGATGGAACGATAATCCCTAGCGCAGCTTTTCAGACACAAACGTTTCCGTTAGCGCTGGGAAAATGGAACCTGGGTCAAAGAGGCGGAGGCCGTGAGAAGAGACTGGAGCGCATAGGGCTACACCACGCACGCACTCGCACACACACACAGTGTACACACACACACAGTGCACACACACACACACACACACACACACACACAGTGCACACTCACACACACACACACACACACAGTGCACACACGCGCACGCACACACACACACCCACACACCGCACACACACACACATATATATGGCCAAGGCATGAGCGATGGAGAGCAAGTCACACACACGCACACAAACGTCACATCCAGGTATGAGGGATGGGGAGAGCTTACAGGGAGATATGGACCCAAGTCTGGCTTGTAGGGGGTTTGAGGTGTTCACAACAGAACAGGGAACGACTGGAGCCAAGGCGGAGGGGGGGGGGTTAACATCTGTGAGTCTCTCTCCCTCCCTCTCTCCTAACTTCAGATGAAAGAGAGTCGTTTGAAGTTTAGAAGGCTTTATTCCTCCAATGAGTCAGATGAAACGCTAGCTGATGTGGGTGTGTAGCACAGTATACATCATCTCAATGATACCTTTAGCGCCTGGAAGGCCCGGGTTGGGGCCCTCGCTAGCTGGTTTCCTCATTCTGGAGGAAATGAACTTCAGCAGCACCCTACAAACATTACAGCCGCCAGAACCCTGGCCGTCTTTGAAAAACACAAGGCTGTGTTTCACACTGCTTAATATCACATTCTTCTTTAAACACAGTGCATGAAAGGGAGCACTGTGTGGTATGTGAATTCATTTGGCTGATGAGACGTTCCGTCTCATAGAATTTGAATAGGCATTTTTTTTGTTCTAGCCTGCTACGTGCAGTGAAACATATTTATATAAGCTCGCAAATCAGTGGAAGTACGAGGCAACATTCTTCCCTCCGAATCAAATCAGTTAGGCGCCAGACTGGTCCCACTGTCTGTCTGATGAGAAGATCCAATAACAAGAGAGAAGACTGGACCAACCGTACTGCAGTACAGCTCTGTAGCTATTCTGGG